>NW_023144628.1:9382883-9444890 GCF_012932325.1 Thrips palmi
ACATATTCACGATCTGAGGGCTGCAGTTCAACTTCTAGTATAGGAAAGGGCCGTAGCGTTACGCTGCACAGTGGGCCAGAAGAACGGTGGAGCCGGCCAAAATACTGAACGCGCTTTGAGCTCCAGAGCCACTGGATGGGACTTGATCGAGCGTGTGACCCCACCAATGAATTGCTCTTCGAACCAGGAATCCATTGGTGGGGTCACACGCTCGGTTCCAGTCCTGTTTAGAGATTCTGGAGCCCGAAACGCGTCTAGAGTTTCGGCCGCCTCCACCGCTCTTCTGGCCCACCCACTGTGCACCGCAGGCTGAGCTTCATTGTCGTCGCTGTGTCTCTCTCGCACTTATGGTGTTCCCCGAGAGGTGGGAGCGCGACAGAGCGACGGAAAGCACTCAGTCTTACGAACTGCGCTCTCAACTGCAGGCCCATGTGGCCCATGTCAGAATTCGACTTGAAAAGTACCGGTAGCGCGGGTTGAAAAAACAGCGATTTGCGAGTGGGGGCGAAGTCCCATTGCATGAACACAGACAGTTTTAGATCCGCCAGGACCCGACCGCCAAACTCGGCGCCCCGCCCCGCCCCGCCCCGCACTCTGAGCCTCCCTGCCTGCCGCTTATCGCAGTACGTAATTTCGCTGATTTGTTATCGCCCTGGTTGTTTCCTGGTTGAACGACATTTCGGGCGGCGCGGCTCGGCGCGGCTCGGCACGCCTCGGCGGACGCTCCGACTAGAGGAGCAGAGATAGAAGAGAAGCGACTCGCGAAGAGTGAGAGAGAGAGAGAGAGAGAGAGAGAGAGAGAGAGAGAGAGAGAGAGAGAGAGAGAGAGAGAGAGAGAGAGAGAGAGAGATGCGGCTGAAATGTGCCGAAAAGACATGCAGGGGGGGAGGAAAAATGTGGATTTGTGGAGTCCAAAAATGACAAATAAACATGCACTGCAAGGAAACTCCGCACCGCTTTTAGGGTGCGAGCAGCAAGGCTGATTCCGAGAGTCGTTTTCATCACTCCGTCTCTCTCCCGCTCTCGCACGGGGGTGTTCCGTATGGTTGCGAGAAAGGCAGAGCGACGAAAACGACTCTCGGAATCAGTCTGCAGCTTGCTTCCCTTCGTGGACCGCTACGCGCCCCACACCTGTCCCCTCTATACCGTTCGACGGTGTGTGTGTGTGTGTGAGTGGAGATACGGGGGAGGATGCACCGGGACGCACTACACCAGAAAGGCGGCAAAAAAGGGCCAAACAATCGACGGATACAGTGCGCGTCCCTTCCAGTCCCTTCCGGCGGAGAGATCGGCCACCGGATTCCCACGACGCCCTCACCTGTCATGTGTTGGTGTTGGTGTCATAAAAAAGCGGGCAACAAGTACAAACGGATGAGGTACAAACGGTATCACACTCAGGCTCGGACTGGCTCGGACGTCGAGGGAAGCCTTTTACGGCGACTAGATTGGACACAGTGGCCGCCCAAAGTCAGCAAAATCAGCAAATTTCCGAGATTCGACTACTTTTTGACCAAATTGGTCGGAAAATCGTTGCGGTCAAAGCCAAAATCGTTGTGGTCAACGTCTTCGCGATACAGGGCATGAAAGAGTAGGGTCTTAAGAATACTAGGGCGTCGAGGGAGGCCTTTTACGGCGACTAGATTGGACACAGTGGCCGCCCAAAGTCAGCAAAATCAGCAAATTTCCGAGATTCGACTACTTTTTGACCAAATTGGTCGGAAAATCGTTGCGGTCAAAGCCAAAATCGTTGTGGTCAACGTCTTCGCGATACAGGGCATGAAAGAGTAGGGTCTTAAGAATACTAGGGCGTCGAGGGAGGCCTTTTACGGCGACTAGATTGGACACAGTGGCCGCCCAAAGTCAGCAAAATCAGCAAATTTCCGAGATTCGACTACTTTTTGACCAAATTGGTCGGAAAATCGTTGCGGTCAAAGCCAAAATCGTTGTGGTCAACGTCTTCGCGATACAGGGCATGAAAGAGTAGGGTCTTAAGAATACTAGGGCGTCGAGGGAGGCCTTTTACGGCGACTAGATTGGACACAGTGGCCACCCAAAGTCACCAAAATCAGCAAATTACCGAGATTTGACCACTTTTTGACCAACTTGGTCGGAAAATCGTTGCGGTCAAAGCCAAAATCGTTGTGGTCAACGTCTTCCCGATACAGGGCATGAAAGAGTAGGGTCTTAAGAATACTAGGGCGTCGAGGTAGGCCGTTGCCCGCAATTAGATCGGACGCAGTGGCCGCCCAAAATCAGCGAAAACGGCTACTTTCGGAGATTCAGTCACTCTTTGACCAACTTTGTGACGTTACTGGTCCCAAACCCGAAGGCCCCGGCAGATTTTTCTGCCTGTCTGCCCTGGCCAGCCCGAGCCTGCACACTGATCGCATCATGGAAGAACTTCTCGTAATGACGATCAAAGAAAATTGAAGTCAAAATTATTGTTCCATCGGGTTTTGCCCACCCTCCTCCGTCTGTTCTGTCTGTGTGTCTGTCCGTCCTCCGTCCGTCCGTATGCGCATGAAAAGGATGGTGTGCTTCCGGTGGTAGTCACAGAGAGCCATAAGAGGGCGAGGAGAAACGATCTAAACTTCTTTGGAATTTCTACGAAAACTCTTCAAAAATTCCATGAGCCGCAATGAAAATTTTTCTGATATTTGTGAAATTTTTATTTTTTCCCCGCGGTGAACGAGAGGGACACAGGAACCCGTTACCTCCACTGCCGGGTTGGGCCGGACTCTCGTAACGGTGTGGGTCCGAGCCGAGCCCTGGGCACAGGGCCCGCCTGCTGACTGATCCCGAGAGTCGTTCTCGTCGCTCTGTCTCTCTCGCACTCACAAGTGCGTCCCCCATAGGTGCGAGAGAGGCAGAGTGACGAAAGCGACTCTCAGTGTGCTGGGCCGGCTGCCGGAACAGCTGGCCACGCGAGGAGCCGAGCCGGCTTGGATTAGTGGGAGGGAGGTACCCCCCCCCCCCCTCACTTGCCCGGTCAGAGAGACTGAAGGGCCTAAAGCGCACTTAGCCCACCCAGCACGTCGCGCGTCATCGGTGCCGTCCGGTGCCGTCGTCGCGGCGGTGGACCGTGGTGGACCACGTCAAGACAAGCTCAGGCCGCGATCGGTTTGTCGCTCTGTCTCTCTCGCACCCTCAAGGGGAGCCCCACGAGTGCGAGAGAGACAGAGCGACAAAGCGTTTCATCTGAATCGCTCGGCAGCATACCGTCGTAGACATGTCCCGGGATCACACACTACTGTTTATGTAGAATTTTGTTTACTTGCCACTTGCACGATTGTGCATGCGGGGAATTTGCATAATATTATGCGTGAAAATGGATAAATTTATGCGAATTTCTGCAAAATTTTATGCCAAACGTCACGCAGGTTGTGCATCACGACGTACCAAAATCTACATAAACATTTAGTGTGCACTCCGAACAGTACGCTTCGTCGCTCTCTGGCGCTCTTCAGAGACATCCCCTAAGGCTGCGCGAGGCGAGAGAGAGAGAGAGAGAGAGAGAGAGAGAGAGAGAGAGAGAGAGAGAGAGAGAGAGAGAGAGAGAGAGAGGGAGACAGCGCGACTGAAGCACTGTTCGCAATCAGCCTTGCAGTCATTCATTACTCCGCGTCATTATTGTTACGAGATGTCGACTCGGCCGGCTGCCTCCTGGCAGCTCGCTAATCAGCGGCTGGACCGTGTGTGCGTTACGACCGCGACGAACTTGCGCACACACACACACACACACAGTCGCAAGTCGTAAAAATCAAAGCAAGCCGCGCAGCGACTTAATAAATCCTATCCCATTGCTGCAACGCTTTGCTCTGTGTGTGTCTGTGTGTGTGCGCGCGCCTGTGTGCCTGTCTGTGTGTGCGCGCGCCTGTGTGCCTGTCTGTGTGTGTGCGCGCGCGCCTGCACCTAGGACTTGCCCTTGTCCATTATGGGCAGGCCGAACGACAAACGACCGCGCCATGAAAACCGGCCACCCTCCCTCGGGCTGGTTTTTGAACCCGCGACCGCTGCCGCCACCGACGCAGAGGCGGTGCAGGCGGAGGCGAGCACCAACCGTCCCTGGCCTCGGCCGCTGGAGGCTGACTCCAAACACCAGTGTGCTTTCGTCTGTTTTTCTCCGTTCCTCGATGGGGTTCATGAAGGAGACGACCGAACACGCAGAGCGTCGTCGCAGAGCGAGGAAGCTGTCGTTCGGACTCGCTCGTGCTGGAGCAGGGTGACGTCATGACTAGTTTGGCGCGTCTAGCCGCTCGGCGGGGCGGGGCGGGGCGGGGCGGGGCGGGGTTGCCTCGGCGGCCGACTGACTGAGTGGCCGAGTGCGGCGCTGCGGCGCGGTGCAGCCACACCAAGGCGGCGCGGCGCGGCCCGTACAGTGGCGCGACGACCACGCTCACCATGGCGGTGCGGTGGGGCGGCGGGGCCGGTGGGGCGGTGCGCTGCGACGCGGTGCGGCAGCGCCAAGGCAGCGGCGGCGAGGCGCGAGGCGGCGCGGCAGCGAGGTCAACGGCCGCGTGACGTCACGGGGCGGACGCGGCGTATTGCGAACCGTGGGCGTCTTTCCACCGTCTTCCCCTTCCCCGCCTCCACCGCCGCCACACTGTAGGGACTCTAGCGCGGCGGCAGCGCGGCGGCGGCGCAGTGTAGCGCAGCGGGGCTGTTTGTTTGCCGGACGGATTTTTCACAGGCTGATTGCACCAAGGCCGGATCGAAAAGTGGCGTCGAGTCGAGGACGACGACGACGACGGCGCCGGGGCACAGCGCCCGGCACCCGCCAGCAGACTGATTCCGAGAGTCGTTTTCGTCGCTCTGTCTCTCTGGGCGTCCCGTATAGGTGCTGTCGCCGCTCAAACTGGCCTCATGCGCGGAAGAGTTTCCGCGAGTCGCCGCGAGATGGCGCTGCGCGCGCCGAGCCGCCGCCCGCTCGCGCTGGCGACCCACGTTGTTGTATTCGCTAGTCGGTAAGCCATTCCTTTGTATTGTCAGAATAGCATCGTATCTTGACCATGGTGTTTGGAAGAAAGACAGTCCCTTGGGTCGAACGACCGTACCTTACCTTCAGCCCCCAACTCCAGAATGCCACCCAATCTTTCAGACCCTACACTTTTGGAAAATATGGCTCGCTTACAGCCCCTCGTTTCAGGATCAGTCAGCGACGCGCCCCCACGGCGAGTGCCTCCGTGCTCTCTTTAGACAAGTGACAACAAGAAAGCAGCGACCAACCACCCCGCTCCACCCCACCCCACCCCGCCCCGCCCCGCCTTGCCCCGCCCCGCCCCGCCCCGCCCCGCCTTCTTCACCGGTCCAGCAGGGCGCGGCGGCGAGGAGGCGGTGCGCGCGCCCAAGATGCGCGGGCGACGCGATGCAGGATGCAGGCCGGGCTTGTGTACTCGCCCATTTGCGTCTATTTGCGGCGCGCGAACCGGCAAAGCAGCGAAGCAGCGCGGGGGGGGGGGACCGGGGGATGGGGTCTAGGTGGGGACGTCTGGGTGGGGGACCTAGACAGGGACCTCCAGGAGGATATTTTGGAGCCACGGCTTAGTGCCTGAGGTTGCGATACTTGTCAGACCAAGAGTATACTCCAGGCCTAGAGCATTTCCCCAGGCCTAGAGCATTTCTGCAGACCAAGAGCACTTCTCCAGGCCAAGTATATTTCTCCAGGCCAAGAGCATTTCTCCAGGCCAAGAACATTTCTCCACGTCAAGAACATTTCCCCACGCTAAGAGCATTTCTGCAGGCCAAGAGCACTTCTCCAGGCCAAGTGTCTATTCTCCAGGCCAAGTACATTTCTCCACGAAAAAGAGCATTTCTGCAGGCCAAGAACATTTCTCCAGAACGGGTGTGCCGCCGCTGAACTGTCGAACCCCGGCGAGCGAGTCTCGGCAAGACGACTCCACACAGTGGGCCAGAAGACCGGTGGAGGCGGCCAAAACTCTAGGCGCGTTTTGAGCTCCAGAGTCGCTAAATGGGTCTCGAACGGAACGTGTGACCCCACCAATGGATTCCTCGTTCGGAAAGCAATCCATTGATGGGGTCACACGTTCCGTTCGAGACCCATCTAGCGACTCTGGAGCTCAAAACGCGTCTAGAGTTTTGGCCGCCTCCGCCGGTCTTCTGGCCCACTGTGCTCCACCCGCGTCAACGGTCCAGCGAGCGCCGTGGCGGTTAGGCCAGGCCCCCGCAGCCCTGCGCGGCGGGTTGCCTACCCGCCGCCTGCCCGCTCCGCCGCCAGGCCGCGCCACCGTGCAGTGGCAGCTCGGCAAGGCCCGCCGCCGCACAGTGGGCCAGAACACGGTGGCGGCAGCCAAAATTCTAGTCGCGTTTTGAGCTCCAGAGTCGCTAGATGGGACTCGAACCGAACGTGTGACCTTACCGATCGGTTGCTCTCCGAACCTGGAGTCCATTGGCGGGATCGCACACGTTCGGTTCGAGTCCTGATTACAGCGACTCTGGCGCTCAAAACGCGTCTGGCATTTTGGCCGCCCTCACCGGTCTTCTGGCAAATCCACTGTGCGCCGGCGCCATCGCGCGGTGAAGCCCTCCTCCGCAACTCCAATTCTCTCGCTAAACAAACCGGAAGTGGAAAGCGAAATGTGCAAACAAGGAAAGAAAAATGAAATGAGACGAGCGAAGGAGGAAAGGAAAACAAGTACGACAGTAATCAATTTATTCGTGGTCCGAAAGTGGGCGGCGTCTTGGGGCCCTTTCGGCGAAGGGCCTCTTGACTCGCCACCCCCTCCTCGGCGGGGAACCTTAAAAAAAACTAAGTCTGGCCGCGACAGGCGCGACAATCGAAGCAGGCCTTCTTTCGTGGGGCAACCCTATTGGTCTGCAGCGATTACCTTGCCTTGGTGGCGAATGACAACCTTAGGCCTAAAGCGATTACCTTGCCTCGGTGGTGAGTGGCAACCCTAGGCCCCCAGCGATTACCTGCCTTGGTGGCGGCCGAACGGCAAACCGAATGGTGGCATGCTTGGTTAGGCATGATTTAGCTTCCCGTCGGCGACTTTCCCTTTTCGCGTTTCGTGAAGCTGCCGCCGACGCAGCGCGCGCAGCGCCAAGCCCCCCCCCCCCCGGCCAACCCTTCTTCCTCGTCCGATTTTCCTTCCCGCCAACCCCTGATGGATCAGCCGCACGCCGCAGCTCCGAGCAACCAAGTGGAGCATGAGGGGTTACCGTGTTACAGTGTGCGCAGAAGGGCGCGGAACAGAGTTGGCCGAGACAGCCGCCGGCACCGTGCTTTCGTCGCTCTGTCCACCCTGTCCCTCTCGCACTCGCGGGGAGACCCGCAAGGGGTGCGAGAGAGACAGCGCGACGAAGGCGGCACTGTTCGAAGTGAGCCCCGCTGAGCCGCGTTATGTAGTCGCGAGGCTCCACGGAAAATCACGATGACGCCGGTGAGGTGAGAGTGATGCTGGATTTGGACAGGTCCTGCCGCTTTCTCCGGCAGACTCCAGACTCCGGACCCAGCCGGGTTGGCCCACGGTCCGCCTCGCTCGGCCACGGACGCCGCGGAGTCCACAGCGCACAGTGGGCCAGAAGCAGGCCAGAAGACCGGTGGAGGCGGCCAAAAGTTCTAGACGCGTTTTGAGCTGCTGAGTCTCTAAATGGGGCTCGAACCGCACGTGCGATCCCACCAATGGATTCCTCCTTTGGAGAGCAATCCATTGGCAGGGTTAGACGTTCGGTTCGAGTACTGATTATCGACTCTGGAGCTCAAAATGGGTCTAGAGTTTTGGCCGCCGGCGCTGGGCTACCCGTTTCTGTTCCGCGCTACGGATCGCTCTTCCCAGTCCGCGGCTTCGCCTTGCCTGAGTCGGG
This sequence comes from Thrips palmi, assembly GCF_012932325.1. Taxonomy (NCBI): domain Eukaryota; kingdom Metazoa; phylum Arthropoda; class Insecta; order Thysanoptera; family Thripidae; genus Thrips; species Thrips palmi. Next base: position 9,390,708 of record NW_023144628.1, read on the forward strand.
CCAGAATCCCGGCGGCGGCGGCCAAAACCCAAGACGCGTTTTGAGCCCCACAGTCGCTAAATAGGACCCGAATCGAACTTTTGACCCCACCAATGGATTCCTCATTCGGAGAGCAATCCATTGGTGGGGTCACGCGCATGGTTCAAGCCCCATTTAGCGACTCTGGAGCTCAAAACGCGTGACTGACTATTTCGGCCGTCCCCACCGGACTTCTGGACACCGTGGTCCCGTCGCTGACTGAGTCCGGCCGTCGGTACAGTGGCGTGGCGAGGTTCCGATCCGCGACATCAAACAATTACGATACGGAGAAAGTGCGCCACTCATTAGCATACTACACTGGGCAGCTAAAAGCGGCCCGGCTGCTTGCTCTTGTCAGAGGAGAAAGAGACAGGTCTGGCGTGGCGGGGCCTGCCTGGCCAAAGCGACTGACGGTGACGTCGGCCACTCGAAGGCTCGAACCGCCGCCGCGAGCTCTCGCTTCGCTTGCGCGGCTTGCGCTTACCGCGTATGGAGTTGGTGTTGGTGTGGCTGGACGTGGTGGACTTGGAGTCCGAGAACGGCGACAGCGCGCTGGGCGGCGGACTGGTGGAGTCCGCCGAGGTGACGTCGCGGTCCCCGGAGCAGCTCGCGTCCTCTTCGGGCACCAGGCCGAGGCGGCTGGCGGCTGCCGCTGCTGCTGCTGCAGCAGCCGCCGCCGCAGCCGCCCCCGCCGCCGCCGCCCCCGGGCCCGCCCCTGGGGCGGCGGACGCCCAGCCGCGGCCGAACTGCTGGCCGCAGAACAGTTCTAGCGCCTCCTCCATGGCGCCCGGCTCGCTGCCCGGCTCGCTGCCCGGCTACACTGCCAAAGTCGCCGGCGCATGGGGCGCGTCATGGGGCATGGGGGCGCGGCGGGGTGGTGGGGGCGGCCGGCCCCGCGTGGGCCCTTGGCTGCCCGGGGGCGGCGGGGGCTCCGTCCGCATCCGGGGCCCAGAGCGGGCGCTGTCACAGTGTGTCACAGGACGCCCAGAGCACCACGGCGTCGTCGTCACAGCGTCGAGTCTTCAAGCCTGGAAGCGCACTACCTCTAAGTCCTTTGCTCCTCCTGGTCGCAGCGTCGCAGCCATGAGGTCGCAAACCCTGGTCAAAACCTGGTCACACTATTGGTCACACTTTTGGTCACAATCGTGGTGGGGTTGATCACCGGCCCCAGGCCACACTGCCGGGGCAGGATTATGATACCCTCTCGCCACTACACTGTCACTGGCAGATGGCCCCCTCGCCGACCGCCCAGCACCAGCACACTGATTTCGAGAGACGGTTTCGTCGCTCTGTCTCTCTCGCACCTATACGGGACGCCGCATGAGTGCGAGAGAGACAGCGCGACGGCCAACGATAGCAGCATTGCGCCACGGCAGCCACGGCCCACTGGCAGAATCGCGAAGCGCCAAGCGCCAAAGGCGAGAACGGTGCAGGTGCGTGCAGGTGCGGCACCAGCGAGGGCGAGAGAGACAGAGAGAGACGGACTTGAATCTCCGTCCCGGCGGGCCCAGCCAAGGCCCAGCAGCGCGCCGAGCGGTCGTTCACCTCGGGCCTCGCCTCTCTCTGTCTGGGCCCCTCTCGCCGCATCTGCCTCTTTCTCTCTCTCTCTCTCTCTCTCTCTCTCTCTCTCTCTCTCTCTCTCTCTCTCTCTCTCTCTCTCTCTCTCATCAAAACGCCTCGGTTCGCCCCCTCGTGTTCGTTGGTTGGTTCCAGAGAGTGTTTGTTCCGAACGAGAGCGTAAAAAGACGACAAGGACGAATCAGAGGCGGAAGAAAAGAGAGAGATAGAGGGGAGAGAGAGAGACGGGAGCCTCGAGGACCACGTGAGTGCCTCGCAGTGCCGTGGCAAGGAAAGCAGGTGTCCCAGGGATGCCGCGAGGCGTTCGTCATGTCCGGGCCCGGCTGAGCGATTCCGCACATCGTCGCTCTGTCTCTCTCGCTCTCATGGTCCGTCAAGGGTGCGAGAGAGAGAGAGAGAGAGAGAGAGAGAGAGAGAGAGAGAGGAGAGGAGAGAGAGAGAGAGAGAGAGAGAGAGAGAGAGAGAGAGAGAGAGAGAGAGGAGTGCGGCCGCCCCACCGCGTCCCGCCTTCATTGAAGCCCTGGCCGCTCACTTAGCGAATCGCTGCCGCCTACACCCGTTTTTTCCGTTTTCCTCAAGGGAAACTAAGCATGATTTGGTGGAATGCAGCGGTCCGATTTTTGCGCTCTTGTCTCCTCTTTTTCTATTTCCCTCCTTTTTTCCATCTCCGTCTCTCTCTCTCCCTCTCTCTCCGCGAGTCAAGCCGAGCGTTTTGGGCGCATAGCAGCAGGGCGTGGCAGCGCGTAGCGGGCCGGGACCATGGCCGGGACCATGGCCGGGACCGCGGGCTGGCTGGTTGGGACTGCCGAAATGGCCGGGAGGTCATTGACTCCGAGCGGGCGGCCCGGCCAGGCGGCCAGCCAGCCAGCCAGCATGGACTCGGCGAGGGCCTCGACGGAGCACTCGTGGACTCGTGTGGGCTTGGGCCGGGTTACACTGTGGTTACACTTGAGCACCTGCGAGAGCGTCCAGGGTCCAGGTCCGGACCGCCGTTCGGCCCAAGTCGAAGACGCGAAAACGCCCAACAGGAGCAGAGCCCAGGCGGTTGGCCCAACCACGCCCGGCCGTTGCACTTCGCGAACGGCGGCGGGCTGCCTGCCTGCCTGGCGGCGGGGCTCGCGTTTTCCGAAGGCAGTCATTCTCCTTCCACAGGGGCCGACAGGGGCATAGGGACCCTTCAGCCCTTGGTATCGCGGTGCGACCTGGGCCATGGGCCGAGGGCCACCGCGGACCCTTTACTTGTCTTTACTGCGAGCAGTCACGCGCTAGGCCAGGCGCCTCGCCGACGTCGCGACCGCCCCGCCCCGCCCCGCCCCGCCCCACCCGGCCCGTTCCGTTAGTCAATGAACCCATTCACAATTAGGCAGTCGGTGTGTCCTCGCCCTTTGGGGCCCGGCTCGGGCGGGCTCGGGGATAAAATTCCACCTACCGTACCTGCAATGCTCCGCCCAAAATTTTGCGGCTCTGGATATCGTTGGCGTGTCAATCGTGTATTAAAAGAGAAGCATACACTATAGTAGAAGGGTTTCGAATAGCAATGCTATTTTGTCGATTACGCTCGTTTACGCATTGAGTTGAGACATGTTATACTCTGTTTGTTGTTTTCTTGGATCTGCGATCCGAGATTTCAGTTATCCCGCACACTGGCGGCGGGACGTAGCGATTTCGTCGTGGGTCTGCAGCACCCAAAGCCCGGCGAAGGGCAGGGCCATATCGCTCGGCCAGGCGTACGCGGAACGCCCCACCCGCCCCCCCACCCCCCCTGCCCGGCCCCGCCCCACCCCCCCCCGGGCCCCCCCGCCCCCCCCGCCCCCAACCGCCCCCCCGCCCCAAACCCCCCCAACCCGCCCCCCCCCGCCCCCCGCCCCCCCCGCCCCACCCCGCCCCACCCGCCCCACCCCGCCCCGCCCCGCCCCACCCGCCCGCCCGCCCCGCCCCGACGCCGAATTCCTTGGTCGGGTTGACGGGGAACCGGGAAAGGGGAAGGGGGCGCCGACCGGCGGCGGATGAGGTCCGCGTCAGCCACCACCGGCCGCGCCCACCGCGCCCACCGCGCCGGCCCACACGTCCACGACGACGGCGGCGGTCTCGGCCTGCTCCCAGAGCACCCCGAACGGCAGGGTCGCGGTGCGGGTCAACCTCAGCAGGTTCCCTGACGGTGGCGGCCACGACCGCCAACACAAAGAAATGCCGCGTCCTGGCCAGACGCCCCCGACAACGACGCCGACGGCAACACCGACAACGACGCCGCTGACGACGCCGACGACGACGCCGCCGATGACGTCGACCGACCCCGACGACGCTGCCCCCGACGATGAGGACGCCGACGACGCCGTCGGGTGGCCGTGCTGTGCGCCGAGGGCCGACTCGAAGTGCAAGGGCTCCACTTGGCGATTCGCTTCAGTCGAGAGAGATAAGCCCTTGGGCGGGAACAAAGCTGGCGGCAGTGGCGTAGCACGGCACAAGCTCGCGAACAGGTTTCCATGCATGACAAAGAAGAAAACGGCGCAAAAATTGTTCGAAAAAGCTTTGTGCAGGTGTTCATTTTCAAACCCTAATACAAAAGAATGAGAAAAGTGCAAGACACTTTATTCCCATTATGAGGGTTTCCCTTTGTCACAGTGGAAATCGGAATCGGAAAACAATTTCGCATTCCTGAGAAAGTTTTCCTTGTTTTCTCTCTGTGCCGAATTCACAGAATTATTGCGGGTACAATTTCACCGCGTGACTTTTAAGTAGAGGGTACCACCAGCCCGCCAAAAAAGAGGGGGGGGGGTGTGAGGGGTGTGAAGCGAAAATGTGCTGCGCGTGTGGACGTCATGTGGCTAAACGCTTCGAAAACTCCAACTCCCTGCCGCACGCTCCGCACGCTCCACTCGCTCGGCGCTCGGCGGGGAGCGGCGGCGGCCACACGCGGAAGGGACCGCGAGCGCGAGCCCGCAATCTTGACGGCTTACAGGAGGATGCATCATAATATTTTTCTTTTATCTTGCCCGCCCGGCGTCACTATCTTGGCGCCAACGGGCGTCGTCCGGGGAGAGGGGGGGAGGGGGAGTCGAATCAAAATTCAAGGGGTAAATCCGTCCCTCGCCGTCTCTGCGCCCCCTCCCCCCTTTCCCCACCCCGAGCAGGGCCGCCAGGGGGCTCTACCACGGTGTTGACGACGCGGCTAGGACACTCGTGCTAGAGTGTGGTGGCGGTACCGACCGCCGCGCTCTGCTACGCCCTGCCACCACCCATTCATTCCCTCATTCATGCATTCATTCGTATCGACATTCATATTGGCCCGGCGGCGCGCGCGCGGCTGTTCCCGCGTGGCCATGTTATCGCATTCATCGCGCACGCCAATGTGAATGTAAATGTGAATTCTGAGGTGGGATTTTCGGGGGCCGCGCCGCGCGCACGACTTGCAGTGCAGCGACGCGGGGGTCGTCCAATGAACGTGGCGGCAGCGCGCAGCGAAGCAGGCCATCGTTCGGGGGGGGGGGGGAGGAGGAGGAGGAATCTCACAGTGTTGACGAATCCGTCACAGCTAGAAGGGTTGGCAATTCCCAAGGAATACTCGATCGGTCCGGCCAGGACAGAGGGAGGGAGAGAGAGGGGGGGGGGCATGTTCGGAATCGCTGCGCGCGGCCATGTCTTCCGGTTGTGGCAGAGCGAGCCGCACGGAATCGCAGGGAACGCAGGCACGGATACAGGGCGCCTGGCCTACACAACCTCCTGAAAGGTAGGCAAGCAGCCCTATTTTCCCCCTGTTTGTCGGCAAAAAAAAAGAGCTAATTTGCCCCGCTTCCCCCTTTAGAAGTTCGCCTCTCGCCACTGAGGGAGAGACCAGGGCCATAGGACGAAGTCGCGCACGCCCCACCCCCCCGCACGCATGGTTTTTCTCTACCTACCCCCCCCCCCCCCCCCCCCGGCCGAACGCAGTGGTGGGTCCAGAGCCAACCTGGCTGGGCAAAGTGGGTGGTAGCGTTATTTGCCTACTTGTAGTGGCGAAGATGTCTTGCCTATCCTTTCTGGCGGCTATCTCAGCGGGCCAAAGGAAAGTCAGCTGTTCCCTCGCCCTCCCACTGGATCCGCCCCCAGTGTCCCAAAGGGAAAAACGGTTCCTGGTTTGCCCAGGAACTCCCGGGAAATCACCTATGTCTTTATCGTAGGCTTCCTGGGGAAACCAGGGAACGTTTCCCACCGTGTGGTGTCCCGTTTGAAACTGTATGCGAATGCGATTTCCCGGACGGCCCCCGCCTCGCGTCCACCCCATCCCCGTTCCCGGACGGCCCCCGCTGGTCGCGGTGCAGCTGCCGCTGGAGAAAGTACCAGGTCCGCCTGCCGGCCTGCCGGCCTGACGTAACAGTCCGCCTGGCAAAGGCACATCGCGCGGCGACGCGGCCACGCGCTGCGGGGAAGTTTGCAGGGAATATCACGGTGGCGTGCACGAAAAAAATAATTCAAAAAAAGGAATTTGTTGCACACTTAATGATGTGTACAATTTCGTACGAGACATCACAGTTTTTTGTGCACACGAAATTTTCGTACGCTTCGTCGAATGAAATAGTTTTCGCTACTTCGTTTTGTTTTGCTTTGAAATTATTGAGTGGATTGTTGTGACACAGAAGTCACTGGACAAATGAATGAAAAAATAAAGCCTCAAAACGAGCCTTATCCAGCCTTGCACTTGCAGGACTCACAGCTACTCACAGCCAGTGCTTTTGTCGAACGTTTCGCCCGCATTACGTTTGAATCACCGGAGGTGCTACCCCCCCTCCCCCGAATGCAACGCCGGTGGGGTGGGGGTGGGGGACCATCCTGTCCACCTGGTGGAAACGCACCGAAAGCGTCGGACCCCCTCCCCTTTCCCGTTCAATGTTTGAATGGGAAACAGTTGTCCGAAGAACAGCTATTCCCCGCTGTGCTCTTCGCATCCCCGACCCGGAAGGCAGGAACCCCCCCCCCCCCCCCCCCCCGGGGCCCCCAGGGCTCGCGGGTAGGGTGACCAGACTGTGACCAAAACTTTGGCGAAGTTTCAGAACGTCGTCCAAGCCACGACCTCATGGGTTGACCAGCGGTTTAGGATGTGGCCAGGATGTGACCAGGATGTGACCAGGGTGTGACCAAGGTGTGACCAGGATGTGACCAGGGTGCGACCAAAGCGCACGTCGTCGAATTATTCCATGGTGGCACTACTGCGGCGGGGCGGTCGAGTTAATCCATTGGTTAATCCATTTTGGCGTCGGCACTGTGGAAATCCTCTTCAGCACACCACTGCACTGCACTTGCACACTGCCCCGGCGTGGGGGTTAAAATCGAACCAGCTTAATTTGCCGAAAACGACCACCAAATCACTATATTTTTCCTTCCTCCGAAAAGCGAACTTTTCGAGGCAATCACCGCACAGAGCACCACCACTTTCAGAAAGAGCACTTGTTCCACTCAAAGGCACACGGACACACAAACACAACAGCACACACGACGGCCGATACTTCCTTCCCGAACGTCCCTCCCTCTCCCTCTCTCTCACTAAATTACAGAAAAGTGAACCAACGGCACGCACTGCAGCTGAGCGCACCACTCGCGCGCGTCGCGACGCCGACCTGGCCTGGCGGAGGCCTGGCGGTGCCCGGCGACCGTCTGGGCCTTCTCGGCGGAGAGGCGCGGCTCGCGGATCGGCTCGGCGCGGCCCTGGCGACGAGCCCTGCGCGGCGTGGACGGCGCGGACGGCGCGCGGCGAGCGCTGCGTACTGGCGGCACTGGGGCCCAGGACGGGCGGGAGGGACGGCGGCCGCGCGGCGTCGCGTCGAGTCGCTTGGCAGCGTAGCGGCGTGGCGCAGCGTGCCTCGTGCAGTCTGGAACTGAGCGCGGCGCGGCGGCGGCGCGGGGCGGCATCGGCCAAACGCCCCCACCCACCCCCTCCACCGCCCCGCGCCGCCGCCGCTCACCGCGCCGCCTTTCGCCCCGATATTTTTCGGCACGTGCGAGAGAGACGGAGCGAGGAAGCGCCCGAGACGCGCGCGCGCGCCCCGGCCGCGGGGGGAGGGGGTGGGGGCGGCGGGCAGGGGGGCGGGAAGGGCGCAGGGCTGCGCGGGGCGCGGGAAAACGGGTAAAATCCGAATTGCATCCCCACCCATCCCTTCACCACGATTTCCGCGAGGGGGCGATAAAACGGCGGTGCTGGTGGGGGCAGCACTAGCGCGTGAGGGAGAGAGGGAGAGAGAGGGAGAGCCCCCTTGGCCGCCTCGGGCGCAGGGAACAGGGGGCCTGCAGCATGCTTGCAGCAAGAAGTAGGCATTTGTGCATTTCGTGGGTCCGCGCGGCACCCTGGCAAAGAGAGGGCTCCCGGCTCGCAAGCCGCAACAGCCGAAAAACAAAACACACTCTGTGAGCCCCCTCCCCCTCTGCCACCTCTCCGCACATCTTTCTCCCCCCTCCCCCGCGCCGCCACCTCTCTCCGCCCGCCGGCCTCTCTCTTCCTCCTCCTTCCTAGTTCAACGACCTGAGTGCGGTGACGAAACGGGCCGCGCCGTGCTGAGCCGTACCGAGCGAGCCGAGCGCGGGGCGGACGGGTCGGGACGGGCGGACAGAGAAAGGCGGTGGGAGGGGGCGGGGCGAGCCGTGGGGGGGGGGAGGGGGGCAGGTGAGTCGCGCGGGTAGGCGAGGCTGGCGGGCGAGGCAAGGCGCTCGGATAAGCCATTGATACGCGACCACTCGGCCACAGTGCCGTAGCCGAAATCGCCCGGAATGGCGTGGCGGCGCGCGCGCGCGCGGCGCCGGCGGCGGCTCCGCCCGCGTGCGTCGCGGAGGTGCCGCACAGTGGGCCAGAGGACCGGTGGAGGCGGCCAAAGCTCTAGACGCGTTGAGCTCCAGAACAGGACTCGAATCGAACGTGTGACCCCACCAATGGATTCGCCGTTCAGAGAGCAATCCATTGGTGGGGTCACACGTTCGGTTCGAGTCCTGTTTAACGACTCTGGAGCTCAAAACGCGTTTAGAAGTTCAGCCGCCTCCACCGGTTTTCCGGCCCACTGTGTGCTGCGCTGAGTTCGACCACCGCTCTCGTAACTCCGTCTCCCTCGCACTCCTGGGGCGTCTCGCAGGGAGCGAGAGAGACGGCACTCGGAATCAGCCTCGGCGGAGCCGCGCGACGAGAAGCAGTCGAAGCAGTGCGCTGCGTGGCCGTGCGTGGCCGTGCCTGGCCGCCCACGACGCGTGCGCCGGCCATGGCCAGCCAGCGCGCGCCGATACCTGACTAAGGGGTGCGGGGTGAACGCCTCGCTTTTATCACCCAATGAACTCCTTAGGCACCCCCGCCCCGCCCCGGCCAATCGGCTGATGTCGTCAAGCGGTATTTTCGGCCCGGAGATAAAGCAGCCGAGCATGACGGAGATTGGAGCGAGGGTGGCTTCGATTCGATTCCCTGATTTCCCCGCACCGTGATTTCCCGTGCACACTGATTCCGAGAGTCGCTGTCTCTCTCGCACCTAGACGGGCCCCACCATGAGTGCGAGAGAGACAGCGCGACGAACACGCCTCTCGGAATCGGTCCGCTGGGGGTGCGGCTCGATGGCGTGCCTCTAGTGGGCCATACACTGGGCTATACACCGGAGTGCGAAATTATAGTGGCGCATCATGAGCGCTATGGTCACAATTCAACGGAACACCGCACAGTGGGCCAGAAGACCGGCGCAGGCGGCAAAACTTCGAGACGCGTTTTGACCTGCAGAGTCGCTGAACAGGACTCGGACCGAACGTGTGACCCCACCAACGGATTCCTCGTTCAAAGAGCAAATCCATTGATGAGATCACACGTTCGGTTCGAGTCCCACTCAGCGACTCAACGCGTCCAGAATTTGGGCCGCCTCCCCTGGTCTTCCGGCCCACTGCGCGGTGTCATGATGATGTCATCGGACATGCGTCGTGTTAGGCGCAGCTTTCCGCAAGAAAAACAAACCAAAACCAGGACCGAATAAGGCGGGCACCCTGACGGAGTGGGAGTGGCGGCCGAACGCGGTGGGCCGTCGTCGGGGCGCTCAGGACTTCAGGACTGAGCGGGCGGGAACGGTATCCTGGCGGCCCTGAGTGTCCTGGAGGTCCTCGTCGACCGCGACGTCGTCGACGGCCAGGGCGCGGCACTCGGTGCGCGGCCAGGGCGTGCCGGAAAACGGCGCCGAAAGCCGCAGCGCCGCGCGGCCAGGCCCGCCGATTCCGGACAGGCCCTGTCTCACTCGCACTCATGGGACGTGGCGCGCGGGTGCGAGAGAGACAGAGCGACGACAGTTTCGGAGTCCACCTGCTTGCTGGTAGAGCTCTTAAAAACCTGGACCGCGGGTACCCGGGTCGCCCGGGTAAGACCCGGGTTTGCGGGTAGACCCGGGTACCCGGGTTTGCGGGTAAACCCGTGGACCCGGGTCCCGGGTCTGCGGGTTTACCCGGAGCCTTGGATCCACCGCCCTAGAAGTAGGCAACACGGCCCACTGGAGCGCACTGCGTGTTGCCTACTGCCAGGGCGGTGGATCCAAGGCTCCGGGTAGACCCGCAGACCCGGGACCCGGGTCCACGGGTTTACCCGCATACCCGCGGACCCGGGTCTACCCGCGGACCCGGTCCAACCCGGGCGGGCGGGTAACCGGGTAACCCGGGTACCCGGGCAAAAGTCAGAGCCCTACTTGCTGGCCCTGTCCGCCCCGGGCAACGGCACCGCCAGCAGACGACGCCGCTGCCAGGCGGCGGCTATAGCGTCGCCGTGTCCGGGCCGCCCGCCCCGCCCGGCCCAACGGGACGGACGCAACGGGGCGGGGAAGGCGGCGCCGCGGCCCCCAAAAGCGTCGCGTCGCCCGCAAGGCTGAAAGGCGCCGTCCCGGTGGGTCAACCCAGGCCCAGGCCGTTATCGCCGGCCCGCTCCGCAGGGCACGCCCCCCCCCCTCCCGCCCGGCCCGTACACAAAAACAGAAAGAAAATGGCTTTTCGGCGACAAAAGAAGCGCCGTCTCAAATTTTGGCGTTTGACTCCAATTTTTGTTTTTCACCGAAGTGGTCTTTGTTGTTTCATTATGAACATGCAAGTATTCAGTCCAGCCTATCGTCATGACGACTATAGTCCCACCAAAGTTTTGTCGAGGATTTATTTACCGCAAGAGCGGGAAGCACAGCCCGCACGCCGGCGGCGGCGGCGGCTGGGCGCTCCCAAGTACTGTACAGTCGCGGAAAGCAGAACAGCCGTGGGCCGCGCGGCAGTGAAGAAGCAATAGCGAGTTATCAGCGCTTCGGTGATTGGATTCCGCCGCTATCTTCGCAGACGCCGCTGGACGCCGTCGAGGCGCCACGACGATGAGCACGTCGACGACCACGGAGACCGTCGCCGTCGCCGAGTCCGATCCCGCCGCACAGTGGGCGCAGACCGGCGCAGGTGGCCAAAATTCGAGACTCGTTTTGACCACCAGAGTCGCTAAACAGGATTCGAACGGAACGTGTGACCCCATCAATGGTTTCCACGTCCGGAGAGCAATCCATTGGTGGGGTCACACGTTCGGTTCTAGTCTGTAGGTCAAAACGCGTCTAGAATTTTGGCCGCCTCCACCGGTCTTCTGGCGGCCTACTGTGCGCCGCCGACTCCCGAACTGACCGCCAAAATCTCAAACTGGACCGCCGAACCTCGAATTGACCGCCAAACCTCAAACTGACGGCCAAACCCGATATACTGACCGCCGAACCCCAAACTGACCACCAAACCCCAAACTGACGGCCAAATCCCGAACCCCTCGCCGAACCTGGCGCCGAGCCTGGCGCCAAACCCCGGAACCCGCCGGCGACACGGGAGGTGCTCGCACCATCACGACGACAACGTGGCTGATTACAAATGGCGTGACCCTTCCACGGGGTGGCCGGGGGGTGGCGCAAAAAAAGTCGCCCTTTCTTGCCCCTCCCCCTCCCCTTCTCCGCAATTCGGATGTGGAGCAAACTACGGCGAGCATGCTGCTGCTGCTGCAAACTGCTGACGAGCTCCAAGACGTGCCACGGCGGCAGTGCGGTGGACGACTCGCCGGTGGGGGTGGGTGGGGGCGGGGCCGCGGGCTTCGGGGGTGTATGCAGCGCACCTTTGCAGGGCTTCTCGGTGCGGGGCCGCTGGTGCCGCCCCTTGCCGCCCCTTGCCGCCCCTTGCCGCCCCTTGCCGCCCCTTGCCGCCCCTTGCCGCCCCTTGCCGCCCCTTGCCGCCCCTTGCCGCCCCTTGCCGCCCCTTGCCGCCCCCGCAGTGGCGTCGCCGAAACCGGCCGCGCGGCCACAAGCAGCGGGGCAGGGGGGGGGGTTAATTTGCCCCCTCGAACTTGCACACCACCACCATCTCCTCCACCTCCTCCTCCTCCACCTCCTCCTCCGCGTCCTCCTCCTCCTCCTCCTCCTCCTCCACCTCCTCCTCCTCCTCCTCCTCCTCCTCCTCCTCCTCCTCCTCCTCCTCCTCCTCCTCCCCTCCTCCTCCTCCTCCTCCTCCTCCTCCTCCTCCTCCTCTCAAAGTGCCTCATCGCGACCGGATGATGCCGAGTGACGTCTCGTGTCGAGCGAGAATGCTGCTCGCCTTCTTCGCTCTAACCGGCCGAATTTTGTGAGTCGGAAGTTTCAGCCTTGGTTTCAACTCCATACTAGTCGCTTTCGTGAGTGAAAATGGTGCACCTGCCCTCTCATTTGACCGACTTCAGCAAAACTTTGGTTGAATTTGACGTCAAAATTCAATCAAATTTGACGTCAAAATTCAATCAAATTTGACGTCAAAATTCAATCAAATTTGACGTCAAAATTCAATCAAATTTGACGTCAAAATTCAATCAAATTTGACGTCAAAATTCAATCAGATTTGACGTCGAAATTCAATCAAATTTGACGTCGGAATTCAATCAAATTTGACGTCAAAATTCAATCAAATTTGACGTCAAAATTCAATCAAATTTGACGTCAAAACTCAACCTTATTTGACGTCGAAATTCAACATTGTTCAACGTCAAAATTCACCATTATTTGACGTCAAAATTCAACATCATTTACAGTCAAAACTCAACATTATTTTGCCCTGGTTTTGACATTGCTTTTTTGTCCGAGATGGTTCTCAGGAGGGACTCGAACTCGAACCCTCACGTGGGGGTAGCGAGTCGAAGGGCATAAAGAAGAAACGACCGAGAACACCCGCAGAGAAGTGTCTGAAGGCGCCGTCGCCCCATTGGTAATCAATCAAACAGGAGACGATCGGTGAACATGCATGATGAAGCCTTTGATCGCCTCACCCGTATGAATACCGGTAGAGGATGGCTTCTTTCAATCCACCCTGCTTGTATAACAGCCTCAGGAAAGAAAAAGAGAAACAGAAAAAAAAACAACTGCGTGTGATGAGGTTGACTTTTATAAATTTTGTTAGTTGTTGGGGTAATTATTCAAAGCAAGGCAACAGTATTCATGAAAAAAGAAAGGCACTCCGCTCGAAAACAGTAGCGAAATGGCTTGTCAGCCCTTCGTGTCGCAAAAAGGAGGCTGGATCAACGTTGAAACCCTATCGAGACTTGATTGTGACTATAAACGAAAACCGAAACGCGCTATCGAACAAAGGGACGTGGTTTTCACGGTTTTTACGTGCGGTCGCACGTAACATCAATGATCACCGTTTCCATAATTCATCTCTAAATAAATCCGTTTGCATCACTACTTCACCGTCGCCAACTCATCCAGGCTGAAGGACCCGGCTGCGTCACTGCGTCGTCACTGCGTGGGGCGCTCACCCGCAACAGAAGCACACAGTCAGGCAAGGGGTCACACAACTTTGCACTTTTCACTCGCGGCTTCTCTCTCTCTCTCTCTGTCTCTCTCTCTGTCTCTCTCTCTTCTCTCTCTCTCTCTCTCTCTCTCTCTCTCTCTCTCTCTCTCTCTCTCTCTCTCTCTGTGTCTTTGTCTCTCTCAAGTGACAGGATAGGCAGTCATAGACGTCATTTCGGTACAGCTACAACCATTTCCACTGCCGTGTCGACTGCCGCATTTCCCGGCACAACAAAACCTTGGGTACAAGGATCCGAGGCACGGGGCGCCGTGCGCCAAGCAAGGCTGGTTGCCACGGCAGCGCCTGGATGTCGCCAGCTGGCTCGTCAGCAGCGCATGGAATCGATTTTGCGGCACGCCTGGAACGCCCCTGGAACGCCCCAGGAACGCCCCTGGAACGCCCCTGAAACGCCCCTGGAACGCCACTTTGGAGGCTGCAGGAGAGCCCTTCCTGATGTATAGGGCGCGCCATGTGGAAAATTCTCATTGGTGCAGTCTATTTTGCATCCGGCGAGACGGAAACAAACAATAATAAAGGCCAACTTTGTTTTCTAGAGTAGGACTTTGATACCGCACACGCCGCACGCCTTCAGACGAAAACAACATCTCGTCTCTCTCTCTCTCTCTCTCTCTCTCTCTCTCTCTCTCTCTCTCTCTCTCTCTCTCTCTCTCTCTCTCTCTCTCTCTCCCACTCCCACACACACACCCCGCTGGCAAATCCAGCGACGTACGGAAGCAGAAAATACGCATATTCAGAGCCGCATTTTTGCTTCTCTCAGAAATAGAGATTTGTGTCTGTTACCCCTTCCCGACTATTTTATATCCGAACAAGAGCAACAATAGTAAAAAGGAAAGGATGGCTAGACTTAAGAGCCAGGCTGAGACTCCTCTCTGGCACGCACAGACACAGAAACGCGGACGCGCTCACGCACTGAATCTGCTATTCAGTATTCCACAACATCCCGTCCCTAAAAGTCCCAATCGGGCTCGCGACCCAAACAGCGAAGAGGAGAGTCGATCCGACCATGCAGCAGAGGAGCGTCAGCTCTAGCTGGAGGCGTGGCGTGGCGGGGCGGGGCGGGGCGTGGCACGCCGCGTGGGCGACAGGGTGGCGCCCGGCCCAGACAGCGTCTAGTCTAGGCCGCGGCGAGTCATCGCTTGGTCGCCAGCAGCCTGATTCTGAACAGTGCTCTCGTCACTCGGTCTCTCCCGCACCCCAGCGGAATGCGGCAAGAGAATGCTACGAGATCTTAGACAATACTTCTTTATCGAGTACTAGTATCGAGTACTAGAGGAGATCCAAGACAAGAGGCATCTTCAGCGAGTACTCGGGGAAGTCCTAGACAAAGAGTCTATGAAGCCTCGAGCTTCCGCTAATAAGCCGGCGCGCAGTGGGCAAGGAGGATGAGGTCAAAATCTCGGACGGGTTTTGAGCTCCAGAGTCGCTAAATGGGACTCGAACCGAACGTGTGACCCCACCAATGGATTGCTCTTCGAACGAGGAGTCCATTGGAGGGGTCACACGTTTGGTTTGAGTCCTGGTTTGCGGCTCTGGAACTCAAAACACGTCCACTGTTTTGGTCGCCTCCACCTCCACCGGTCTCTGGCCCACTGTGCAGCGCCCGAAAGCAGCCCCTTGAATTCGCTTCAAATCCGACACCCAGCCAGCCGCAGCCCGGCCCCGACGAGCCCGACGGCGGCCTAGGGCGGCCAAACCCGGCCGCGGACGGGCAGGGCTTCCGATCGGACGTGTGGCCACCCTAGGCTGCACCGCGGCTAGCGCGCTAGGCGGGGCGGGAGGCGGCGGGGCCGGGAAGGGGCCCACGGTGTCGCTAGCCGCGGAACTGGGTCAGTAAGAGATGAGGGAGCGGGGCGCAGCGGGGCGGGGAGGGGATTCGCGCATGCGCGGCGCGCGCGGTCATTGCCCCCACAGAGGCAGGCGGTGCGGCGCGGCGCGGCGTGGCGCGGCCCCCACTCCCACTGCACTCCCCACCCCTTTCATCTATCTGTGCGCTTCCCCTCGCCCCGCGCCAGGGGGCTGCGGGGGCCCGCGCGGTTCGCGCGCGGCGTTGGCGGCGCAGCGGTGGCGCGGCGTCTTCCGACCGACGCCGACCGACGCCGAGCGTCGCCGCCGCCGTGCCGCCGTCGCGTCGAATGACAACGAAGGCGACGCGCCACGCCGCCGCCGCGTCAGTCGGCCAGCTGCTGCGAAAGACGGAGAGGCGCTGCACCGCCTGCACGGCCAGCACCGCCAGCGGCAGCGGCTCCGTCAGGCACCGCCTTGCGTAACGGCGAATAAAGATAGCGAACAACGCGCCGTCCTCAGCTGCCACAGCTGCCTCAGCTGCTTCAGCTCTCTTAGCTACTTCAGCTCCCTTTGGTGCTTCAGCTGCTTCAGCTCCCACAGCCGTTTCAGCTCCCTCTACACCGTTATTTCAAATTCAAATTTCAGCCTCGTCCGAATCCGATCAGCCGTTCTTCGCTCTGTCTCAGTCCCATCGCCAAGGGACGGCCCACGAGTGCGACAGGGCCAGACGTGGCGCGCGATGTCCACACTCTGGGTTTTCCACACAGACACACACACAATCGCGCGCGCGCGCGCGCACACACACACACAGACAGAAAGAGAGAAACACACCGTCTTAGAGCGGCGGGGCTCGGAGGGGTGAACAACAACAGACGCACTTTGTATCGGCGTGCATTGAAGACTGCCTGCCGAGTTTGGCAGCGTGAGGCCATCTTCACGCTGGGTAGCGCCGCGTAGAGGAAGAGCCAGCCCTCTAGCGTCGCACTCGGCCAAAAATCTTCACACGCGTTTTTGAGTTCCAGAGTCCCTAACTTTGGACTCGAACCGAACGTGTGACCTGTGACCCCGCCATCAATGGATTCCTCGTCCTGAGAGCAATTCATTGATGGGGTCACACGTTCGGTTCGAGTCCTGTTGAGCGACTCCGGAGCTCGAAACGCGTCTAGATTTCAGGCCGCCTCCCCGGTCTTCTGGCCCACTGCACTCCGCGCAAGTCAAGCGGGCGGAGGGCCCCGTGCTGGGTAGGCAAGGCAGGCCGGCAGGCCGCACGCGTGCGCTGCGGGCGTGCCTGCGCTCCGGGCGTTCCAGCCAAAGCGGCCTTACCGCTCTGTCGCTCTGTCTCTCTCACGCCTGTGCGGTGCGCCCCGTGAGTGCGAGAGAGACAGAGTGTCCCTCCTCGATGCCTCGCACGCCAGCGGCGGCTCGAAGAAAGGCACGAGTCCGGATGAAGGAGCGTATGCAGTTTTGCAGCGCCGTGTCGGGGAGTCGGGGCTCCGCCGCCTGCAATGCAGCCCCCCCCCTTCTCTCTCTCTCTCCTTCTCCTTTCCCCTCTCCTCCTTCTCCTTCCCCGCTGGCTGCCCCCCCCCCGGTCGTATCCGCGTATGACGTGAAGTGACGTAAGTGCAACGCGGCGGTGCAACGCGATGAAATAATAACACGAGACGGAAAATAAGAGCGAGCCTCTTTAACATAATGCATGATCCCCGTCTCCGCTGGGCACTGTTTCCTGACAGTGTGGTGGGTGGTGGGTGCGTTCGGAAACAATCAATCGTAGGCGAAATTGTTGTTCTGAAATTAGCGCCCTGATGGTGTGTTGGAGGGACGAAGAAGGGGGTTGTTCTCCGCGAGGCTCGGCGGTTCACCCTAGCTTCGTAGACGCGCACTGGGTCAGAAGACCGGTGGAAGCGGCCAAAATTCTAGACGCGTTTTGAGCTCCAGGGACTCGAACCGAACGTGTGACCCCACCAACGAATGGCGTGAGTCCCATTTAGCGACTCTGGAGCTCAAAACGCGTCCGGGATTTTGACCACCTCCGCCGGTCTTCTGGCCAATCCACTGCGGCACGCCTTTCTTTACAGTGCCGGAGTGGCGGGGCGCAGTCCGAACCCTGCCGCACTCCACCAACACCACTCCACACACAGGTACCGCCAGTTCGCCTTGCGGCCGTCCGGCCGCCGGCGAGGACTGCACCACTGTAACTGTCGGCGACGGCCGCGGCAGTTGCGCGGTTCCGCCCCGGCCCGCGGCTAGATCGACCAGCAGGCCGATTCCGAGAGTCGTTTTCGTCGCTCTGTCTCTCTCGCACGCGTCAGGAGTCGCGCACAGGTGCGAGAGAGACAGGCGACTCTCGGAGCCAGTCTGCAGGCTAGACCAGGCTAGACCAGGCTAGCCGAGGCGGCCATCTGGACCGTCAAGCTTCAAGCAGCAGCCCCCTGCAGTGCCTGCAGTGCCTACAGTGCCCTCCCTCCCCCCCCCGCAGCTCGCTGCGTGAAAATGCTGGAAAATAATGCGTGCGGCAAATCGGGGCGCAACGTGCATCACCATATTTACACGCCGCCATGAATCATTCATTCATTCAGCGGGATTTTGCTTCTCTCCGCGACGCAGACGCACGGGGCGGTGTGACGGAGAGAGAGAGAGAGAGAGAGAGAGAGAAGAGAGAGAGAGAGAGAGAGAGAGAGAGAGAGAGAGAGAGAGAGAGAGAGAGAGAGAGAGAGAGAGAGAGAGGTGTTGGTGGAGGGAGAGAGGCTAGTGTGTGTTGTGAATGCGACCGAACGGAACGGAACGGGACGGCCTGTTTTTGCGGCCGTGCAGAATAATGCGGTCCGGGATGTATTTTCGCTCGGCGCCGCGAAAAAGGGGAAAGGGGAGCAGCAGGTCGCTGCGCTAACGCATCCCGACACATGAGCGACCGCCTGGGCACTGCCTGGGCACTGCCTCGGTGCCGGCGGACTGACTCCGAGAGAGAGGTCCATCTCCCTCTCTCTCTCTCTCTCTCTCTCTCTCTCTCTCCGTCACACCCACGGGGCGTCCGGCGTGGGTGCGAGAGAGACGGAGCGACGGGAGCTGCTTGCTTGGAGTGTGCCTGCAGCTCACGCGCACCGCGCGCGTCTATGAAAAAGTTAGTCCGAAAAAAGAGGCGGTTTTTTTCCGCCCGAGCGGCGCGGCGTGGCGGCATCGGCGCGGCGCGCGTTGCTTAGCATATAGAGGAGCCGCGACACAAACAGTGTCCTGGACGTCCTGCGGCCCGGCGCGGCCCGGCGCCGAGGCAGACGGCTGTCTCCGAAGGGTCGCCTCTCTCCCTCTCGCGCCCCTGGGGAACGCCCTGGAAGTGCGACAGAGAGAGAGCGACAGGCCGATCTCTCAGACCGCACAGTGGGCCAGAGACTGGTGGAGGCGGCCAATACTCTAGACGCGTTTTGAGCTTCAGAGTCGCTGAACAGGCCTCGAACCGAACGTGTGACCCCACCAATGGATTGCCCTCCGAACGAGGAATCCGTTGGTGGGGTCACACGTTCGGTTCGAGGCCCATTTAGCGACTCTGGAGCTCAAAACGCGTCTAGAGTTTTGGCCGCCTCCACCGGTCTCTGGCCCACTGTGGACCGGCAGCCTAGGTGAACCCTCTAAAAGTGCTCGAGTAGGGTTGGAAGTCACCGTCAGCGAGGAAGGTCGTGTCGACAGCGCTATGACAAGGGGCATTCCGACCATCAAAGTGTTTCCGAACGGCGTTTCGCCGCCGTACCTGGACTCGTCCAGGAGGCCCGCCAGGCTGCAGTTAGCTGCAGTGGGGCCGCTGTGCTGTGCGGGTCCGGCCGCACCGCCGGCCTTGGTCACTGCCGTTCAACCCGCCGCGTAGCGCAGACACGCTCCAGCCCCCCACCGCCTAGGCGCGCCTCCCCCCTTTCCTAGCTGCAGCCTAGTGCAGTTGGGTCCGCCCGGCGCGCAGCAGCGGCCCAGACCGCGTCTTGAAGGCTCCGTGGCCCACTTCGGAGCCGCGCCGCGTCGAGCAGCACCACGCCAAACTGCACCCCGCCCCGCCCCGCCCCGCCCCGCCCCGCCCCGCCCCCCGCCCGCCCCGCCCCGCCCCGCCCCGACGTCACGCCGGGCGTCCCGTTCCCGCCACGCGGTGCAGCAGCTGTTCCTGAGATCGCGAGATGGCCGCTGCCCCCGCCGCCTCCGACGAGTCCACGAAGTCCACCGACGGGCCGTCTCCTATGAGTCCACAGAGTCCAACGCGCCGCCTGACAGAGGGTCAGAAGACCAGTGAAGGTGTCAAAATCCCGGACGCGGTTTTGAGAGAGAGACAGAGGGCACTGTTTAAAGTTCAAAATACTTTTTCAAGCTTATGCATGCTCAAAATACTCTGCAAGCTCACTCAAAACCCTTGGTAAAATTCATGTGCGTATGCATGACTTGCACATTCCTTTTTCGGTGTACCGGCTCTGACATGGTGCCTAAAGGGTTTCGAGAGTGGAGCCGCTGGCTTTTGTGAGCAGTGCTGGAGGGTCCTGTCGGCCTTGTGGACGCGGCCAGCCCCGCCAGGCGGCACGCCGGACGGTGTACGCGACGCGACTGCAGCTACAACGGCCGCTGAACCGTGCTGTGCTGCGCTGGTGCGCGGCGTGCGGTATGCCCCGCCTGGCGGCCGCCTGGCCTTGCAGGGCGCCTTGCAGTGCAGGCCCTGCCGGAGAGCGGCACTGGAGCCTCCAGAAGTGCAGCGACTCCAGTGGCGCGGCGGGCCGGTCCAGCCATTGATTGCCTCGCTGCACTCCAGCGGCCCCAGCGGCTGGAGGCTCGAACGTGGGTGGGGCGCGCACCAAGCCGCACCACAGTGGGCTAGAAGACCGCTGGAGGCGACCAAAATCCCGGACGCGTTTTGAGCACCAGACTCGCACCGAACGTGTGACCCCACCAATGGATTGCTCTCCGGACGAGGAACCCATTGGTGGGGTCACACGTTTCGTTCGAGTCCTGCTTAGCGACTCTAGAGCTCAAAACGCGTCTAGAGTTCAAAGTGATCAAAAGCAGGTTCGAACATCGCCATAAAATAATGTCATTTTGCCGTCAAAAAATGGACAAAATTTCGACTGAAACCGCCCAGTTCGCTGGCATAAGTTTGATGTCATGTTGACGTCAGTGTTGGCTCCCGAACCGGAAATTTGCTGAAGTGCGCCGAAGAAGGGGCCTTCGAGTCGGCAACGGCCGACGCAACATTTGAATCCCTGCCATCAGATTGGCATTATGTTCCTCCAACACCGGCCTGGCCTTGTCGGCCCCGGCAATGTTCTCTTTCCAATTTCTTTTTTCTTCCCTCTAATCAGCTCGACGAATGCAGCCCGGCTACTAATGACAACAACAAATTATCACTTCTGTGCGGCCACGCCACGCCACGCCACGCGGCGGCGCCACCCGGGACGGCGTGTCCCAGTGTGCCTGCATGCACCGCGGGGACCGCGAGGTTAAAGCGTCGGGCCGCGCCGTGACGTGCCGCGCCTTGCCGCGCCGTGCCACGCCTCCTTGATGATGTCTGTCTCGTGGAAAGGATGCAGTGATGGGAACGACCTCGGGGTGCAAGGCGGGTTGCTGATTCCGCTAACACGTTCCGTCTCCCTCGCACCCGCACCGAACTCCCCGAGAGTGCGAGAGAGACAGAGCGACGAAAGCGCGCTGTTCGGAACCGTCGCTCCGCAGGCACACTGCGATGGAGAGAAAAGGGGGGGAGGGGGCACAAGCGGAACCGCCAAGCGAGCGGGGAGGCAGCGGGGCGGTAATAGTAGCCAACCCGATGATGATGTCGCGGCAGGCAGCAAGTCCGTGGAGGAGGGAGGGCGCAGCAGCAGAGAGAGAGAGAGAGAGAGAGAGAGAGAGAGAGAGAGAGAGAGAGAGAGAGAGAGAGAGAGAGAGAGAGAGAGAGAGAGAGAGAGAGAGAGAGAGAGAGAGAGAGAGAGAGAGAGAGAGAGAGAGAGAGAGAGAGAGAGAGAGAGAGAGAGAGAGAGAGAGAGAGAGAGAGAGCGCCCCCGGAGCGCCCACGAGTGCGAGAGAGACAGCGACCGAAACGACCCTCCCCAGCCAACAGCGGCATGCTCCCACCCTCACGCTCCGACAAGCCGCGAATCTTGTGCGAGGCGGCCGGCCTTGCCGGGTTTTCTCATTTCCCCATGCTGCAGCCGCTGTTTCTGGTGTCGCTGCTTTTCTGGGCAAGACACGGAGGCAAGAGCGGCGCAGGTGGCCAAAACTCCCAGAGTCGCTAAACGGGGCTCGAACCAAACGTGTGACCCCACCATTGGACTCCTCGTTCGGAGAGCAATCCATTGGTGGGATCACACTTTCGGTTCGGGTCCCATTTAGCGACTCTGGAGCTCAAAACGCGTCCGGGATTTTTCGCGCCAAAACAGGTCTTCTGGCCCACTGTGCGACAATCCAAGTGTCACGACAGTGTCACACTAGTGAAACGCGACGTGTGACGACGCGTTCGTCACGCCCGCATCCCGGGGCGCGCAGCGCAGGGCACTCCAGAGAGAGAGAGAGAGAGAGAGAGCGAGACGAGGGCGAGAAGGAGCGAGGGAGAGAACGCGAGTGCGGACGGTGTGATAAAAAAAAGCGTCATGAGAAGGGGTTGTGGTCGTGAGGGGTGGGGCGTGGTCGATGCTGGCTTGAGGGCCCCCAGGGCCCCACGAGAGCGCACGGGGGGGTGTGCCCCGCTCGGCCCCGCTCGGCCCCGCTCGGCCCCGGGGTGGGATGGGGCGCGGTGCCCGGCGGCGCCCCACGGCCCGCGGTGGGGGCGCGGGGGCCCACGCCCTCCACGCTGGACGCGCCGACGCCCCCCGACGCGAGGCACTAAGGATTCTACTGGCACACGGTGAAAAAACAAACAACAACAAAAAGCGAAACCAAAAACCAGCTACGAAAATGCGCTCGCACTTTTAAGCCGCCACTGCGCGGTGCAGAATTCGCGGTCGCGGGTAAGGTAATGCAGTTCCCCCTTTTCCCGGGAAAACACGTGGCGCCACACTGCAAGTACGCACGGCACTGCGAGGCACACTGTGAGGGCCCCACGCGGGGTCATTAGCCTACGGCACTGCGACGCATGCGACTCGCGCTGTCACCTGCATGGCGCGGGGGTGGGGAGGGGGAAGGAGCATTGGCGATCCGTCAGCGAACCCCTTGCCGTCTCCGGCTCTTTATCTCTTCCTTATCTCCTCCACTTTCTTCCTTTTCTTCTTCCTCTCACTCATCTTCATCAACATTATCAACATCATCCTTCATCAACATCACCATCTTCATCAATGCCATCATCATAATACTCTTCTTCTTCTTCTTCTTCTTCCTCTTCTGGGGCGACGCTAACGAGGAGGTGCCGCGCGCCCTGCTGCATACAGATTATACCCCCCCCCAACCCCCCCAACCCCCGCAACCCCAACGCGGTGGTGGTGGTCCCCCTCGTCGGTGAGGGAGGGTCTCCAGGGCGGTTCCACTGCGAATACCACAGTCAGGGGGGATCAGAGCGCCACCGCCGGCTTTCTGCCCCCCCCCCCCCCCAAGTGCATTTGCGACTTGCTCGGCGAAGTGAAGCGACAGCCGCCTCATCGCACCCGCCGCCGGGACGGAGTGCGTGTTGTTGTTGTTTTTTTCGTTGTTTTGGCCGCAAGCAAATGAAAGTCGCTCACAGGAAATTGGCGAAAAGATGGCGAAAAACGCGTGGAAACCGACTGACCCAATTCCAGCCCCCACCCCCCTCCTTTTCCCTCTCGGCCTGCCGCAGCGGCGCCCCCTTCTGCTGCTAGGGTCCACTTTGCACCCCAATTTCATGTCCGGAATCTCTAAAATGCCGGCTTTCCCACCCGGAAAAGATTAACAAAAAAAAAAAGGAATAGGAAATTTAAACACGTTATAAGCTTTGCGCGCGCGCGCCGCAGCTGCCTGCGCATTCGAAATGAGACTCAGCGATTTTGGTCTGGAATGTCAAAAGTCCCGAGGTTTTTTTTTTTTACGACGACTTCCACGCAATTTCCATGGGGGCAGTCTCCACAAATTTGGGCCGTTATGACAGTGCGAGCGGTCGACAAGCCACACGCACTCAGAGCAGACAGATCGCGAGAGTCGTTTTCGTCGCTCTGTCTCTCTCGCAGTCGTGCGGGCGTTCCTACAGTAGGCGGGCGAGAGACAGAGGGATGAAAACGACTCTCGGAATCAGTCTGCAGTCTGCAGACCCGGACCGGAACAACCACGGCGTTGGCAGTGCCGGGCCCGCGGGGGGCTCACCGTCTCGCTCGGCGTCCAGCGCGTCTCGGACTTCCCCGGCCAGAGAAAGGGGAGGGGGGCACAAGTCCACGTCTCTCTCTCTCTCTCTCTCTCTCTCTCTCTCTCTCTCTCTCTCTCTCTCTCTCTCTCTCTCTCTCTCTCTCTCTCGCACTCGCGGGACGTGCAGGGGGTGCGAGAGAGACAGAGCGACGGACAGAACCAGTGCACTCGGAATCAGACAGTCTGCGGGGGGCAGCATCTCGGCGCCCCTTAAAAAGCGGCAAACTTTTTCAATTAATTAGGGAAGTGAGAGGGATGCGGCGCGGCGGGGCGGCCAGCACACACAGAGAGGCAGAGACGACAGCGCCAACACCGCGCGCCTCGAGCAGCAGGCCCAGGAGCGCGGCGAGGAGCACGTCGGGGACCGTCGGGGACGCACGGCGGCTGGCTGCTGTCCTACAGTGTGGCAGTGTATCGTACAGCGAGGAGCATGAGGGGGTGGGGGCTGTAGTGAGGCTAGTGGGCCGAGCAGGGGAAGATGGTATCTTGGGACGGCGCACGCTGAAATTGGGAGGGGCCAGGAAGGGGTCGCTGGACCCCCCCCCCTTTCCAACCCGCCAGGCCGTCGCCAGCAACCCCGTCAACCCCCCCCCCCTTTCCCCCTTCCGATCCCTTTCCTTCCCCCCTTCTCCCTCCCCCCACCATCCCCCCTCCCTCCCCTCTCCTCCTCGCTCGGCCACACGCGTTGGGGTTCCTGGAGTGGCGGCCGATAAATTGGGTTACGAGCTTCGGCACGGCCTGGATTGGACGTAAATACGTCAGCCACGCGTCGCCAAAGCCCCCCCCCCCCCCCCCCCTCTTCCCACCGCCCCAGCCCAAGCCTAGAAAACCCGAAATCTTGCGCCTTCCTTCAATTTTCCGACACACTGTAAAGAAAATTCCGCACTTCTGTGGGACAGAAGAATATGGCAGGTCGGGGAAAGAAGCGTAGAACGTTTTTACTTTGTTCCAGAAATGAACTCGTGTAAACGGAAGCCACACTGCCACAGTCACACGGTCAGATAATTGCCGAGGCGTATGGCGACATCATCCTTATTCGAGAACTCAGAGAGCGATTCCGTTCAGTCGCAAATCGACAAAACAAGTAGAACTTAACAAAATTGGAGCCTATCCAAACACTCTTTTGAGCGCGCGCGACCTCGCTGCAGACGCACATCCAGCGTCTAGCGTCGTCTAGGGTCGCCTAGCTTCATACGCGGCGCGGGTCGCTGCGCTCCTTAGATGGGACCGGCACCACCGGCACACCAGACCGTCTCCGAGGGTTCGTTTTCGTCGCTCTGTCTCTCTCGCACTCATGGGGCCGCCCCCATGAGTGCGAGAGAGGGAGAGAGAGACAGAGCGACGACCGAAACGATCCTTTCGGAGTGAGACGGCGCTGCCCTCGCGAGTGACGCACCGAGCTCACGCAGCACGCAGTCACCTTGCCTCCAACGACAACCCCTTCACCGCCATTTCGCTTCTTTTCTTTCTCATATCTCTCTTTTTTCCCCTTTTCGACCGGCAGTCTGATCGTTCCACACGCTTTTTCTCGGCACTGCGAGGTGAGCGGCTGGCCGGCGAGCGACTAGCGGGCCACTTGGAGAGCTCCGCACGCACGGTTTAGAAGAGAGAGAGAGAGAGAGAGAGAGAGAGAGAGAGAGAGAGAGAGAGAGAGAGAGAGAGAGAGAGAAAGAGAGAGGGGGAGGGAGATCCCTCAGACCCTGCGCGTACCACCTTAGCCCTGGCCATGCGCGGCGGAGAAAAAAAATTACATACAATAGGACAGGCGAAAATTGTTGTTGATGTTGTTGTTGTTGTCATTCACATAGGTGTGCACGCGGAGAGGGAGTATCAAGCACGTCAAGGGCACTCACTCGCACACTCACGCACGCGCACGCAAAAACACTCACTCACTCACTCACACACACACATGCACACACCATGTGACAGGGCTGAGACCCACACACCCGTGCCCTCATCATCATCATCAGGTCCACGACATCGCGAGGCTTGGCGCCTCACGGGCACGCAGGGCGCACGCACACCACCGTTAGGCACTCGACGCACGCGCCTAGCACATGTCTGTCTGTCTGTCTGTCTGTCTGTCTGTCTGTCTGTCTGTCTGTCTGTCTGTCTGTCTGGCTGTCTGGCTGCTGGCTGTCTGTCTGTCTGTCTGTCTGTCTGTCTGTCTGTCTGTCTGTCTGTCTGTCTGTCTGTCTGTCTGTCTGTCTGTATGTCTGTCTGTTTGTCTGTCTCTCTGTCTGTCTGTCTGTCTGTCCGTCGTTCTGTCTGTCCGCCGATCTGTGTAGATGTGTCTGTCTCTCACTCCTATCGTATTATAATTCAAAATCAGTCACGCACGCGCACCCTTTGAAAAAACCTAAACGTACTGGTCTCACGCCCTTCTTGAGGACAACAGCCGTGGGACACTTCCTCATGCATTTAGACAGGAGGGTCACCGATTTGTTTCGGAAACCAGACGCGTTTTGAGCTCCAGAGTCGCTAAATGGGACTCGAATCGAACGTGTCACCCCACCACTAGGTTCCTCGTTCGAAGAGCAATCCATTGTTGATGGTCACACAAGCGGATTGAGTCCTCTTTAGCGACTTTGGAGATCAAAACGCGTCTAGAATTTTAGCCGCTTCCACCTATCTTCGAGCCCACTGCACCACGCCAATTAGCTCCGCCGGGACGCCTCGCCTCGCGTCGCGGGGGTTGCACCGGGCCAACGCCAACGGACGAAAAAAAAAACTCCCTAAAAACACACACACGCACACACAAAAACAGGAAAAAAGAAAAAGAAGGAAATTGGCAACGATAAATTCCCCTTTTACGCTACCCAGCTCACGTCGCGCAATTCATAATGCGGGATGGGTTTTGGAGAGAACTGGGGGCAGAGGGAAGAGGGGGGGGGGGGCGGCTAATGGCTGGAAAACGCACGACGCGGCGACCGGAGGAGGTCGATTTAGAAATGCCGCCAGAATCATCCGGAAAATGCCGGATCAACTACTGCCAATAAAAAATGAACTGCAGATGGTGATGGCGAAATGACTGGGAGAATGGTCTCCTTTCGTTCTCATACCACGCGCATCGAGAGGGGAAAAAATCCTAAACATTCATTGTAAGTAACGTACAAACTTTGAACATATTCCACATTCAGGTTGCTAAGAAGGCCTGTGTGTAGGTAAATCGTGTGGCAAATACGCCAGAAATCTAGCACCTTCCGGGCACATTCCCACAAATCATAGCACACAAAATTTTACAGTGGGTCACCGGTCCACCCCCCTTACTTGGCGCGCATTAAATGACGTCTATTTTGTTTTTCTAGCGCCTCGAGTCATGCGTGTGTTTTTAACGAAACCTAAAAAACAATTTAACGCCGCCATTAATGACGCGGTGCACGGCATCGTGATGGGGGAGGAAGGGGGGGGGGCATCGTGTCCCACTGGGCAGCCTTCCAGACGCGCAGCGCGCAGCGGGACGACACGCGGCGGGGACCTCAAGACGACGACGCATCGCCGCGCCGGCGGCACGGCCAACGCCACTGCGTGCCATCGGCCAACAGCTGGGGATGTGCCTGGCCTAGGCCTGCAGGGCCTTCTTCATCGTCAGGGTGGATCAGCCGAGCGCACCTCTCTCTCTCTCTCTCTCTCTCTCTCTCTCTCTCTCTCTCTCTCTGTCTCTCTCTGTCTCCCCTCCTCCTCCTCATGACCCTTCCTCATGCACAGAGAGAGAGTGTGAGAGAGAGAGAGAGAGAGAGAGAGAGAGAGAGAGAGAGAGAGAGAGAGAGCGAGAGAGAGCGAGAGAGAGAGAGAGAGAGAGAGAGAGAGGCGTGTGACGCCACGATGCCAGGGGGGTCAATGGTCAATGACAATTATCATGCATGCGTTTTGCCTGGCAGGTTTTCTTTTTGCCGAGTGAAAGACACGTCGAGGGAGACAAGAACGAAATGCAGCCTGATTGAGTTGATTCATTCTTTATCCAACGCGCACGACACAATTTTTTTTTGTTTTGCCCTTTTTTTTATAAAAGAAAACAGTCAGCGTGTGACAGATATGTCGTGTCCCTTGCCTTTGTGGCCGGGGCGGGGCGGGGCGGTCTTTTACGGCGATCGTGTTTTAGCGAGGAAGAGAGAGGCTGACGTTGTAAAGGGGAAGTACTGCCTGCGCCAACAGACCGGTCCGACACGTATCCAACCCCTCCGCGAGCCGAGCCGGGCCGGTGCGGCGGACCGGTGCGGCGGGCCTGCACTGCAGACTATGATGTCGAGACTCGTGTCCGTCGCTCTGTCTCTCTCGCACCCAGACGGGACGGCCCACGAGTGCGAGAGAGACAGAGCGACGCAAACGCCTCTCGGAGTCAGTCCGCCGTGCCGGACCGGTCCACTTCCTCGCGGGGGAATGACGTGTCAGGAAGTCCAGCTGCATCTACACCGCGCAGCGCAGCGCCGAGGGAATGCATACTGCATGCACCATTTTTCGAGCCGCGCGGAACGGGGGCGCACGTAAGGCGCATGTGAGGAGGAACAAAAAAAACTTGTGCCGTGTTCGGCTAGCGCCGCCGCCAGCGGGACTCGAACCCGGGACCGCGGCCGCGCGCGTCACCCGAGAAAAACAATGGCACGATGACGCGGCCGCGCTGCGACACCTCAGGCAGGCAGGACACTGATGATTCTGAGACGTGTCGCTCTGTCTCTCTCGCACTCACGGGTCGTCCCGTATGGGTGCGAGAGAGACAGAGCGATTCTCGGAATCGGTCTGCGGGCGGGCAGGCAGGCGGGCACGCACGGCGGGGCGGGCGCGAATTTCGCCACGCGTAATGGCCGCATCGATCCCCGTATTCCGATCACGGCCCGGCACGGCCGGCCTGAGAGTCCTTCGTCGCTCTGTCTCTCTCGCACCCATGCGGGACGCCCCGTGAGTGCGAGAGAGACGCGGCGATGCGGGGCACGCGGTGCTTTCCACGCCCTAATTAGGCGCCATAAAGGGATCATTGTCACGAGGAGATTGGCGGAGGGGAGGGGGAGCAAGCCGCGGGCAACGCGAGGACCCGCAAGGACGGGCCGCCAACAACAACAACAACAACAACAACAACAACAACGACGACGACAACAACGACGACAACAACGACAACAACGACAACAACGACGACGACAACAAAACAACTCTGTGCTGATGCAAAGTATTTTTTCAAAATTTAGGCGCTATATAGGCATAGTCTGTGTCTGCGCATAGGAAAATTTATCGTGTCCAAAAGGAGAGGGAGGAGGCGGGGGTCCTGCAGATGTCCAAGTTTATGAACGGTCAGAGGCACGCGACGGACGGACAGATGGGGGGGGGGAGGGGGGAGGAAGAATGAACAGCATAGCCCCCTCCATCCCAGGGCGCGGGCACTTCCGCGTCCACCACATCAAACATCCCCCCCCTCCCCCCGCTTTCCAGGAAAGGCCTGCTCCGCCCCGCTTTAAAGGGGATGTTCTTGTCCGCGCCAAACCCCTCCCGCCCCGCTCGGCCGCGCCTACGCCCCGCCACCCCCGCCTACGCCCCGCCACCCCCGCCTACGCCCCGCCACCCCCGCCGCCGCGGCTTCGACCGGCCGCCGCCCGTCTGGCCTACGTCTGGCATTGCAGCCTCCAGAGCGGCCGCAGCGGCCGCGGGGATGGAGAGAGGCCGCCAGCTTTAAGCCCCCCCCCCCTCCACCCCCGCACCTCCCAGGGAGTACGTCGAGGTGTCCGCTACTTCCGGGAAACTTTCTATGAAATCGAGAACCACGCATGATAATCCCCATGGCCCGCGTACAAACACACAACCGCATCACACACACACACACACACACACACACACACACCACACACACACACACACACACACGCACACACGGGCGTTCACACACAGAGTGTCACTCACTTACGCACAGAAGAACTGGCGAAAGTCCAGAGTGTTGCCGCGGTGGCGCGTCGTCAAGTGGAACCGATAAATCGCTTTTATCTGAACCTCCCCCACCCCCTCCCCCTCACTCCGACTCCCCATCGCCCGTCTATATCGCTGGGCCCACGGCGATCGGAAACAGAAGCGCATATATTGCGTGACGCGGCATTTGCTTGATGTTGTTGTTGTTGACTACCAGAGAGAGAGAGAGAGAGAGAGAGAGAGAGAGAGAGAGAGAGAGAGAGACGCTGCCACTTTCTCTTTTCGGAATACGCAGCGCGGCCGCCCGGCTCGTCTAGGGGTGACTTTGTGGCAGGCTCGGGGTGGGTTTTCAAGGGACTGTGCGCGGCGGTGCGCGGGCTGGGCGGCGGCGATGACACTTCTCTATGGCAGTCTCAGATCAATCAAGAGTCGTTTTTTGTAGCTCTGTCTCTCTCGCACTTACGTATAGGGCGTTTCGTGAAGGTGAGAGAGACAGAACGACGGAGTCAGTCAGCCGGATTCACTGTTCCGACTGATATCGAGAGTTTTCTCCATCTCACACCTGCAGCGGGCGCCCAATGAGTGCGATAGAGACAGAGAGACGGTAACATCTCCCAGAATCAGTCTGCAGGAAGCACTTGTTTCCAGCGTCAACCTTTTACACTTTAAGTTCTGTTGTCAGACAGTGACCTGCGCCATACGGCCGAATGCGCGCGCCGCTCGGCGCGCTTCGCTTCGCTTCGAATCTCGCATCTTCCTTTCCTCTCGGCTGGGCAAGGACGCGGCGACAACCTCACCACGTTGCCGGGGGTGAAAGCAAGGCCGCATCCACTTGCTAGTTATGGTAAAGATTCCTGTGTGTGTTCGCCGAGCGGCGGCGCGGCACGGCACGGCACGGCACGGCACGGCACGGCACGGCACGGCGCGGCACGGCGCGGCGCGGCACGGCACGACAGAGCGACATCCCCATCCCGGCGACAACAACCTCCTCGCGGGTGGCGGCGCTTCTTGCGACCTCTCTGCGGATACGGCAGCGGCGTGCTGGAGCGCGGCTTAGCCTCCAGGAGGAAGGGGGTGGGGTGGGGGGACTGGAGGGGGATGGAGGGGCCGGGGAAGGCTGCTGGAGGGGCCTGCGGGTGCCGTCCCACGGTACCCCCAGAAGCCGGGCCCCACAGCAAGCTGATTCCGACAGCCGTTTTCGTCGTTCTGTCTCTCTCGCACCTTCACGCGACGCCCCCGCGAGTGCGAGAGAGACAGAGCCACGAAAACGACTCTCGGAATCAGTCGGCTGAGCGTGACCTCCAAGGGCGATGCGGCGGCACTGGCGGTGAGCGCGCACCCGGTGTCGTAGCTTGGCACAGACAGGAGCCCAAATCGCGGCTTTCAAACATTCGTCACCGTTTCGACCAACCTTCTGGTGACCCTGCTCCCAAGCCATTCTCACCAAACATTCACCCTCGTATTCACACGCAAACAGTACTCCTTGGCTTTTTCCATCGTGTTCAAGCTGTCTGGCGGTTTCGTGATCCCCAAAGCTGCACGCATGAAAATCGCACTAAAATGTCAAACACGGGTCCTTATTCAGGAAAGGCCAGTTGCCGTA
The DNA here is from genome assembly GCF_012932325.1 of Thrips palmi. NCBI lineage: Eukaryota > Metazoa > Arthropoda > Insecta > Thysanoptera > Thripidae > Thrips > Thrips palmi. The sequence continues at coordinate 9,421,690 of NW_023144628.1, forward strand.
TGGAATTTGTATTTTGATTTAGCAGTGCACAGCGCGCGGTCGCCCTTGCCCTTCCCTTGGGTCGAGGAAAGGGACGTCGGCCGCCCGAACCCGAACCCCCGATTTGGGCAGGTTAGGCAATCCCGCCGAACTGGGCTGCATGCGGGACTGCCTACCCTCGGAACGCCGGGCGCCCTGCCTGCCCTGCCAGCCGGTCCCCGGTCCCTCCCGGTGCGGGGTTCGGGGTTCTGCGGGGTTCTGGGTTCGGGGTTCTGGGTGTGAGCAATAGTCGCTGCGAGGATTGTTCGTTGGCGCGAATCGCCACTGTCTTCCACACCCGGCGGCCAGCACTCCCCTCGCCCCACCTCACCCCGCCAAGACAAAGGCACTCCGCAACAGCACAGACCTTTGATTGATCCAGACGAGGTGTGCGGCTGCTGCTGATGTAGCTGCTGCTGGTGCTGCTGTTGTTGTTTGCTGCTGCTCGAGGTGCGCCTCCTGCAGCTTGGAGGTGACCGAGCTCCACATCTCGAACATGGCCGAGGCCGAGGCCGTGGCCGAGGGCGGCCCTGCAGGCCGAGGCGGCCGAGGCCGGGTCCGAGGTGCCCGAGGTGCCCGAGGCTGGTGGCGGCGCGCTCAGCGCGGCGGACACATGCTGAGGCCGTCGGGGCCGTGGTGGAGGCCGTGGAGGCCCTGGTTCTGGCTGCGGCTGCTGCGGCCTGGACGAGCTCGGTCCGAGGCCTGCGTCCGACGCCGCGGCCAGGATGGCGGCATGGGTGGCCTCGGTGCCTTCGGCCTCGCCGCCGAGGTCCCGGCAGTGCCAGCTGTCCCGGCCTCACGCCACGCGTCTGTCTGTCTGTCTGTCCGCTGCCGTCCGCCTGTCCGGGGGTTCTCGCCGGCCGGCGGGTCTGCCCTGTCCCGCCCCCCCGCCCCGCCCCTCCGTCCCACGGGACAACAAGATGCACCCGGGGGCGCTAGCCGGGTGGCCGCCCCGAGGCCCTCGCCGCCCACCCTCGCGCGGCCGAGGGGAGGGTCCGCGCTACCCCCTGCCTCCGGGAGGGTGCCGACGTACCCGCGCTACCCTCTGCACAGTCCCGACCTTCCCCAAGCAGTGCTCGAGGCAGTCCCCCACCCGGCCGGCTGGCTGGCTGGGACCAAGGCTGGGACAGGCCCCCGACCTGCCCCAAGCACCGCGACGTCCCACTGCACCGCGCCCCGTCCCTGCCCGTCCCCGTCGCCGGCCGGCACACACCCACACACACTTATCCGCACTCGGCACTGGCACTGTTTGCACTTATTCGCACTATTCGCAGTCAGGACGACGCGGCGCGGCTAATCCAAGGGGCCGCTGCTGCCGGTAACGCACACACACGCGACGCAAGCACTGCCGCCACACTGTCGCACAACAACACTGCCGTCACACACACACTCACGCGCACGACGCACACACACACACACGTGCTCGCCCCTCGCGGGGCCAGGGGTCGGTGGGGCCCTTGGTGGGGCCTGGGGCGCTGCTGGGCGCTGCGCTGCGCGGGGCGCGTACTCGGCCAGTACTGACGCCGCTACGCCGCTCGGCATAGGAACACCACGGAGGGCCCCCGCCCCGCCCCGCCCCACCCCGCCCCGCCCCACCGCCGCACGAGGCCCGCCGCGCCGCCGCACCACGGCCCGCACCACGCCGCCGCCCTCTCTCCAGGTCCCTGCCCCCCGAGCCCCCGAGCCAGGGCCCGACAGGGGCCCGACGCCCCCCTTGGCGATGCCATGCCGACGCCGTGCCGATGCGACGCTCGGGCCGCTGCACCGCTGTTGCACTATCCCCTCCACCCCGCGCGGTGCAGTGCGGTGCAGTGCGGTGCAGTGCACCCCCACACTGCTACCGATTCACTGCATGTGCACCTCATCGCCACGCACGGCCGCGCCAGCAGTCCCAGAGTCCTTTTCGTCGCTCTGTCTCTCTCTCTCTCTTGCACTCACGGGGCGAGAGAGGCAGAGCCGCTCTGGTTGGAGGACAAGTCCGCGGGCAAGTAGAAGCGCGCGCCGGACAATCGGGAGCGAGCGACAAGGACCTGCGAAGCAAGTCGAAGCGAACCGGTCGCCTGCATCACCGCGGGGGAAATAAGCAGTGTGTGTGTGTGTGTGTGTGTGTGTGTGTGTGTGTGTGTGTGTGTGTGTGTGTGTGTGTGTGTGTGTGTGTGTGTGTGTGTGTGTCCCCTTCCCCCTCGTCCATCGTGGCCACACCCTGCCTTCCCCGCCCTGCGCGCAAAAGAGGCCTTATCTCTGGTTTTGCCCCTTTTTGTTCGGGTCGCCATTTCCCGAAGGATAAGAGGCCAACCTGAGATTCCACTCCGCTTTTCGCCAAAACGGTGTATCGAGCGCACGAGGACCGCAAAAGCCTTCTGCCGCTTTCTCTCTCTCTCTCTCTCTCTCTCTCTCTCTCTCTCTCTCTCTCTCTCCCTCTTTCTCTCTCTCTCCTCCCTCTTTCTCTCTCTCTCTCTCTCCTCTTCTCTCTCTCTCTCTCTCTCTCTCCCCCTCTTTCTCTTTCCCTTAAGCCTCTGGCCAGACACTCCACTTCATTTTTCGTCACGAGGACGATGTACTCACTCGAAAGTCACTGGCTGCGGCGTCTTGTGGAGAGGGTCACGCAAAAAAAAAAGAACCGATGTCTCACCTGGAAAAACAGAATGGCACATGTCAGACGCTTTCTTTTCGAGAAGGAATATACCCTTTGTCACAGAGGGGAACAGTCAACTCGGTTCCCTTCTGGAACTCTAGGATCTCTGCCATGAAGTCTCACCTCCAACCACAGGAGGAGCGGCGCCAACTGCAAAAGCGTCTGCAGGCTGATCAAGGGGCAATAAACAACTTCGAGAAGAAATTGTACACCGTTACTTCAAATTTCCACCTCATTTCACGCTATTTCAATGTTAGTTCGACGTTATTTCAACGTTTTTGTCACGTTACTTCAAGTGTAACGTACATCAAAATTCAACTTGTCCCCCCCCCCCCGGAGGCTGATTTAGCACAGTGCTCTTGCTCTGTCCCTAAGAGCGAGGGAGACAGAGCGACAAAGCGCTGCTCAGCCTAAAGACTTTGTCATAACGGCGGCGCCTCCCACTCAGACGCTCTACGGGCGGCCTCCCCCGCGTGACACAATAAACCATGGAGCGACAATGGAGCAGCAAAGAAAAGTCAAAAATAAGTATGGAAACATAGCAACGTATGAGGCAAAAGAACCATCAAAGCAAAAAGTTTAATCAAATATATTATCTTGGACAGTCACTGTGTGTTCCTGACAATTTTGTGTAGTTTATACCTCCTTCAAAATGATTGAATGAAGTTTCGAAGAGATTTACTGCCTTTGGTAACAACTTATTTGTGTTCGGTCGGGTTCAATTGATTTGCTTCGCAATCGCACCAAGGAGCGCACCGCAAACCCCTTGGGTCGGATAGCGGCCTCTCTCCACCAGGCCGATCCGAACAATGCTTCCGTCGCCTTCTCTCTCTCTCTCTCTCTCTCTCTCTCTCTCTCTCTCCTTTTCTCCTCTCTCTCATCTCCTCTCTCTCTCTTCTCCCCTCTCTCTCTCTCTCTCTCTCCTCACTCGTGTTCTCCCTCTCCTCTCTCACCTCTTTTCTTCTCTCTCTCGCCCTTCTCCCCTGTCGGCCCATCTCCTTCTTCGCTCGCCCCTCTCCTCCCTTCCTCTCCCTCTCCCCGCTCTCCTCTCCTCCCCTCTCCCTCCTCCTCTCCCTCCTCTCTCCTCTCTCTCTCTCTCTCTCTCTCTCTCGCCGATCACTCGGAGTGTATCTCCCCGCCCCCGGCACACCTCTCAAAGACAAAGGGGGAGTGAAAACCAAGGCAAACGGAATCGCGGAAAGCTTCCAACAACCCCTGCGGGAAAGACAAGCATCAGGCCGCTTGACAGGCTGGCCCACAAAGAAATACATAAAGTAAATAAACGTGGAGACGGGTAAAAAGCTTCGCGCTGATGCCGCCGGCGGTGGGATTCGAACCATGAGCACTTCTGGGCCCCGGTCGCCTCCGCCGCTAGCCTCCAGTCCAGCGCCGAGTCAGTGCGATTGAGAGAGGGGCGGGGGTCGTCGCTCTGGACGGGGAGGTTGCCGAACCCGCTCAGCTCGGCGCAGCGCCGCGGCGCGGTGGGCGCCACGAGATTCTCAAATCCATTCGGTCCACGCCCCGGCGTTCACCAGCAGGTCCACGACGGCGCTCCTCCGACGCGGAAGCAGCCCAACGAAAGCGTCGCGGACAGCGGACACCGCCGGTGCCTTTCTGCCCCCCCTCCGCCTCCGCCGCGCAAACTCCCCCGACGCACGTATACACTGTATACGCGCAGGGGCTGTTGCCCCCTTTCGTTTTCTCGCGTGCGCCGCAGCCCCCGCCGACCCCCTCCACCGTCTTGGAGTTCTTCCGGGTCCTGGTTGAAAGGGCTGCGGTGGCAGGACAGGGCGGGGCGGGGCGGGGCGGGGCGGGGCGGCCGAGGGTTCATTCACAGGCCCAGAGGAAAGACAGTAAGGTTCATTCCTCGCCCTAGGCCCTCTCGGGGGCGCGGCGAGTTCAGGGCAGGGCACAAACCCCGCGAGGGCGAGCCGCCGAGCCACTTGAGAACCCCGTCCTCTCCCTCCTTCCCCTCCACTGCTAATCCCACCCGCCGCCCTCTGCAACACTTCCGCGTCATTCCCAGTCCAATCCAGGCGATCCGGCACCGAATACGATGGCCGTTTCGTCGCCCTGATTCTGTCGCAGCCCTGCGGGGCCGCCCCGTGAGTGCGACGGAGACAACGAAGTGACTCTAAAGGTGTAATGCTAGGCCGCGCTCAGTCGTCGGCAAGCGTTTCGCCTGGGAGCGCATGCATGAGTGAGCAACACCGCACGTAATCAATCAATAAAACAGTAACGATTGTTACCTGGAAACACGTCTCAAAATGACTGACATTTATCCACGAGTCGGTACACTGTTAAAAAATTTTGCTGAAAATTCAGACTTTTTTGACTGAAGTAAATATGCAGAATATCCTACTGAAAATTCAGACTAAATCCTGGTCTGAAATTTTCAGACTTACACAAGTCTTAACCTTTCAGACAGGTCGTAGTCTGAAAAATTCAGACAAAATTGTCTCAATTACTAGATTGTTTTGTCTGAAAGTGGCAGCAGAAAATTTTCCCGTAACTCGGTGAAATGTTCGCATCCGAACCACAAAGGAGAGACGTACTCCAAGGAACCGTCTAGGTAAAAAATTGAGTGTAGGGCAATGTCCCCGATGTGGAACTCTTCCCTGCACTCATCTGGAGCTGGCATGACGCACCATAGGGAACGACGGCACGGAGCCAACCGCGAGAGGTAACTTCAAATGTCAATTGTTAAACTCGCGCGTTTGCTACAGATATAAATTTGGTATGGGAGCGTGTGTTTCGTCATAGCCAATAGAGTGATGGCCATTTCGGGTTAAAAATATTAAAAATTTAACAGAATAAAACGTTTTTAACAACAGCAGGCTCTTTACCGACACTGGCGCCACCTAGCGGAGAGAAAAATGCTTTCGTTTTGTCTGAATAGTCCCCGAAACGGAGTCGGATTAAATTGAATGTAAGACTGATTGTGAGTTAACCCAATGTTAGGTTGGAAGAAAGTTGTCCAATTTTCTCTTATGTTTGAACATATTTCGGAAAGTAGTCTGAATCCGAAATTCAGACTCTTGAGGTCTGGGAAGTCTGACGCAAGTTCATATGAATTTCGAGAATGAGTACAAATATTAAGACACTTCGAGTCTGAACCAAGCTTTCAGACAAAGCGTTTAAGAACTAAGACAAAAACTCTGATTTTTCAGAATTAAGTCTGATTTACAGATTCAGACCGCTAAGTCTGACAAAATTGGTCTGAATTTTCAGAATTTTTTTAACAGTGTAGGTACAGAATTTGAGCTAGCCGGAGGCACAGCAATGAGTCCCCCCCCAATGGTGTTGGCTCGCCGATGTCTCGCGCCCCGTGCGCGGCCACCACACTCGTACATCGTGCCGCGGTCGAACGCGCCCAATTTCTCATACCGGGGTTGTCGCGCGCAGGGTTCGGCCTCACCCCGGACCACCGCGCTTCCGGGTTCACTTCCGGGTTCCCTTCCGGGTTCAGCGCCACTGCCCGATGCGATGCCGGTGTTCGCACTCGCGGATCGATGTCCGAAAGCCGAGGCACCACAGTGGGCCGGAAGAACGGCGCAGGCGGCCAAAATTCTAGACGCGTTTTTAGCTCCAGAGTCGGTAAATGGGACTCGAACTGAACGTGTGACCCCACCAATGAATCGCTCTCCGAACGAGGAATCCATTGGTGGGGTCACAACGTTCAGTTCGAGTCCCATTTAGCGACTCTGGAGGTCGAAACGCGTCTAGAAATTTCTTCAAGTTGCGCAACGCACCTCGGTGGTGCGCGGCCGCCACTCACGACGGCCATCTCGCAGCTCTGTCTCTTTCGCACCTCTGCGGCCTGCGTCAACCCCCGCCCCGCAGCCCGAGAGCGACAGATGCTGTTTTCGGAATCAGCCCACTGGGGCTGTTTTCACTGAAATCGGATCGTGGGAGGGAGGGAGACGAGAGCGTCGTGGAGGAAAACAGCGCGTGGGGCCGGCAGGCCGGCAGAACGACTCCGCGGCAGGCCTCTCCCTCCCTCTCTCTCGCACTCATGGGGCGTGCCGTGTGGGTGCGAGAGAGACAGGGATGGCGGCCAAGCAGAGCGCAGCATGCGCCGGACACACAATACAAACAGACAAAAGACAGATCGGCGGACGAGGGAGGACGAATACCCAGGCCGCCGAGGAAGTTTGGTTTTCCTCGAACCATGTCGGCCAGTCGCCTCGGCTAGCCTCGGCCGGCACATTGATTCCGCACAGTCGCTCCGTCTCCCTCGCACCTCAACGGAGCGCCCCATGAGTGCGAGGGAGACGGAACGACAAGGGGGGCGTATCGCTGTCGCAAACTGCCCATGGCACTATGTGGCGTCTCGGCCCGATAGCCCCCCCCCCTTCCCCCGGCTTCTCAATATCTACAGCGTCATCCTCATGCCTCAGCGTGCGCGGCACTGCGCGCCCCGCCCCTCCGCCGTCACCAAAAACGAAAAGACGGATTCCGAACCGAGGTTTCGTCGCTCTCACTCTCTCGCACCCGTACGGGGAGCCCCATGAGTGCGAGAGAGACAGAGAGGGGAGCGGAGTCTGCGCCAGAGCGAGGGTCCCGGAAACGTATACGAGCGGCAAATACGCGAAATGCTGCAGTGACAACGCAGTCCACGTTCGAGCCTAGCTGCTAGCTATATGTTGCCAACGGGAAAAAACAAGGTGAGGGGTCAGGGAGGGGAAGGGGAGAGAGAGAGAGAGAGAGAGAGAGAGAGAGAGAGAGAGAGAGAGAGAGAGAGAGAGAGAGAGAGAGAGAGAGACAAAAGACACCTACTTTCCGTCTTTTTTCGCACACGCTAACGTCCGGCGCGCAGGGCACGGCCAAAGGCACGGCCAAAGGCACGGCCAAAGGCAACGGTGCCGGGGGACCGAGGGACGCGAAGGCTGAGACGACGTGACGTCGACGTCCCTCCACCATAAAACGCCCTGTGCGTCGCTGCGTTGCCCTGCCTTGAGCGTTGCAACACATCCTGCCAAACCGGCATCACCGTCACCCAGAATACGACTCTTGGAGGTGGAGCCGAGCCGAGCCGAGCCGAGCACAAACACGAGCTGTTGCTAGACGACTCTACAGCACAGTAAACTTAGACAAGTCGAGTCGTTGCCGAATGCCGATGCGACCCGCGACAACCCCGGATCGTAGCAAACACAAAACACACACACACCTACACACACACACACACACACCACACACACACACACACACACACACACACACACACACACACACACACACACACGAGAGCTAGAACAGACATTCACACTCAAGATCGAGGCGAAAGCACACCTGTTGTTTTTGTTTGTCCGCCACCGCTGCAACCGTCTTCGCGGTCGTCGGCGTCGCGCGGCTCTGGCGCACCCCAGCGACAACCCGGGACCCGGCCCACACTGGTAAAACTAAAGCGTAACTCTATGCTTGAGTCAAGCATAAAGTTACGCTTGAAGACGTTACGCTTGAAATCAAGCATAGTCTGGAAATTCCCCCTTGCATTTAGATAGGGGAAATCTTGGCGAATGAGCCTGTTACGCTTGATTTCAAGCGTAAACTAATTACGCTTGAAAACAGTGGGTAATACTACGCTTTAGTTTTACCAGTGCAGCACAGCGAAGCGCAGCACAGCACAGCAGGCCCGGCGGGTCCGAATCTGAATGTGAATCGAAGCGGCTGGACGCAGAGAAAGAGATGCGCACCCAGTGCGGTGGGGCACAGTGGGCCAGAAGACCGGTGGAGGCGGCCAAAACTCTAGACGCGTTTTGAGCTCCAGAGTCGCTAAATGGGACTCGAATCGAACGTGTGACCCCACCAATGGATTGCTCTCCGAACGAGGAATCCATTGGTGGGGTCACCCGTTCGGTTCGAGTCCCATTTAGCGACTCTGGAGCTCAAAACGCGTTCGGATTTTTGGCCGCCTCCACCGGTCTTCTGGCCCACTGTGTGGGGCGGCATGTGTTCTTTACGGATCAGCACGCATTATTCGCAGAGCGGTCGCATTGGCGCTCCCTCCACTGCCACATGCACACACACGAACTCCCCTTCTCTCACTCTCTTGTTTTCCTCACACATGGGCTTCTTCTGCCTTTCCCGCGCAGGCAATTGTTCAAAAAAGTGTCGAAATTATTTCGAAAAATTTCGTTACCCTTTTAGAACATTCGACCTGCCTCGCCTCTCTCAACACGTACAAAGTTGTACACCACACCACACTGTTAAAGGTCCTGCCGAGGTTTAAAAAGCGACGTTGATGACGATGACGTAACATGGGGACGACGCTGTCTTGAGGAGAGGAGGCCCCGAGCGGTGCACGACAGGCCGTTGCGCCCCGCCCCGCCCCGCCCCGCCCCGCCCCGCCCCGCACGGACGGCGCACAGTGGGCGTGGAGGCGGCCAAATGTCTAGACGCGTTTTGAGCTCCACAGTCGATAAAGGTGACTCGAACCGAACGTGCGACCCCACCAATGGATGATTGCCCTCCGAACGAGGAATCCATTGGTGAGATCACACGGTCGGTTCGAGTCCTGTTTACCGACACTGCAGCTGGAAACGCGTTCGGGATTTTGACCGCCTCCAGCGGTCTTCTGGCCCACTGTGCGGCGCACCGAGTCCGAGGGGGTTGCGTGCACTGGTAAAACTAAAGCGTAGTATTACCCACTGTTTTCAAGCGTAATTAGTTTACGCTTGAAATCAAGCGTAACAGGCTCATTCGCCAAGATTTCCCCTATCTAAATGCAAGGGGGAATTTCCAGACTATGCTTGATTTCAAGCGTAACGTCTTCAAGCGTAACTTTATGCTTGACTCAAGCATAGAGTTACGCTTTAGTTTTACCAGTGTGCTCGCCGCCACTGATATCATGCGTCTGCTGTCACTCCCCTCCCCTCCCCTCAACGCCTTTTACACCCTTCTCTGAGGAGGTGCGCCGAGTGCCGCTCGCCGCGCCCGGCGCTCTCAGGAGCTTTCACCTCCCGTGACCCCGCAGCCCCCGCAGCCCCCGCAGCCCCGCCGGCGGCCGCCCGATCCGCCCGTTTTCTGATAGGCCGAACAGGGCACCGCGGCGCACGCAGCGGAGTGGGCTGGCCGCTTCCGGACGCCGCGTCTCTGTCTCTCTCGCACCCCCATGGAGCACTCTGTGAGTGCAAGAGAGACAGAGCGACGGAGCGAGGCGGCCCGCCGGGCGGGCGGGACGGGCCGGCGGCCACCGCGGCACCGCCACTCGTAATTTGTATACTATTCAGAGGTCAGCCACTCCGCGCTGGGCGCGTCGCGCGCTCCGTTCGGTTAAGTCTGGTTCGGGCCCTGCCGCCTTGCCGGCCCGGGCCAGGCCCTTGGCCAGGCCCTTGGCCAGGCCGCCCAGCAGCAGACTCAGAGTCGTTTCCGTCGCCCTGTCCTTCTCGTACCAGCACGGGACGCCCCATGAGTGCGAGAGAGAGCGGTCACCACTCCACTCGGACTCAGCCTGCAGGGCTTGATGCAGGTCCTCGCGGTGGTGGACACTGCCGCGGCTGCCTATCAAGCGATTCCCGCGTCCCATGCTCTGCTGTCTCTCTCGCACTCATGGAGTGTGCCATGGGAGTGAGAGAGAGACAGAGCGAGGAATGCAGGTGGCGGAATCGCATTCGTCGCTCTGTCTCTGTCGCACTGATGGGGCACTCCTTAAGGGTGCGAGAGAGACAGAGCGACACCCGCTCGTTTGAATCGCTCGGACTGGCGGCGCTTCCAGGGCGCAGGGCATGGCAGGGCATGGCAGGGCACGGCAGTGGCAGGGCATGGCGGGGCATGGTGGGGCATAGTAGGGCAGGGCACGCAGCGAGTGACCGCCGCATCGCCGTCGCATCGCTTGACGCCCTTTCGCGGGGGAAGGGGTGCGGAATGGCACGGCGTGGCGTGGCCGCCGACTCACTCCGAGAAGTCGTTTTCGTCGCTCTGTCTCTCTCGCACCTGTACGGGACGCCCCATGAGTGCGAGAGAGACAGAGCGCCGTCCGCTGCACTCCGCGCGGTTCTAATTAAAGACGCTGCGCGCTAACGGCTCGTGATACCGACCGCCGCCCCCGCCGCCACCAAGGCCCTTGCGCACGCCGCCCCCGCCGCCACCAAGGCCCTGCGCGTCCGCCACGACGGCGACGTCGTCGTCCTGCGACTTCCCCGTCGACGTCGTCGTCGTGCCATGCTGAGAGATTTTATGACAAACCCTGCAAATATTTGCGCTGGGCCGAGCGAGGGCGCGACGGAGGGCAGGAAGGACCGGGGAGGAAGTTCGGCTGGGGTAGTGCTGGCTGGTCCTGACGTACTTCCGGACTCTCTTCGCGTGTCAGCGACCCCCTGCGCCGCGGCTCGGGCAGGCCCGAGGGCAGGGCCCTGTCCGCCGCGACCCGGGCAGGCCCGAGGGCAGGCCCCACCCCTTGTGCGGTCATCTCGCCGTGTAGCGCTGTAACGCTGTAGCGCCTTCCTGTTCCTGACTGCCCAAATTAGACGAACAAACACCAGCGAGCCGCTGGCGTAGCGCCGCGCGCGCAGGGCGGGGCGGGGCGGGGTGAGGCGGGGTGAGGCGGGGTGAGGCGGGGCGGGGTGCGGCGATCCCTTCCGCGGCTGCGCGCGGCGGTCACTAGAGGTCACCTCGCTAGGCGCACGGCTAGGCAGGGCGGCCCGGGGCGAAACACCCCGCCACGCCAAGCCACGCCGCGCCACTGCCAGCCGGCCAGCCTGCCGGGGTTCATGACATTCACCGCCCAAAAGTTCCAAGGGTTCCGAGGCGGAGCAGCGTCATTAGTCCGCCCTTTCATTTTGTCTTGAATTATGATAATCAGCGTCGGGCCGGCCGGCCGGTCGGCCGGGCACAAGGCAGTGGGCAGGACAGGCGGCTACTCTATCGCGCTCGGTTCGTTCCGAACAGTCTCTCTCTCTCTCTCTCTCTCTCTCTCTCTCTCTCTCTCTCTCTCTCTCTGACTATCAGCACTGTTCGGAATCAGACGACTGCCCGTCGAATTTCGCGTCGCGGCAGCGGAAATTGAAAGGAGCCGACGTGGGGCGGCACGGCGGGCAGGGCGGGGACGACGACCAGGGCGAGGAAGAACAGCACCGCGTGCCGAGCGGGCAGCCTAGCTCCGGGACGACAGGGGCACTGCAGGCAACGTCAGTAAAAGACCGGCCCCCGATTTTAACACCACTTCCAGCCCCATTATTGTTCGACCGGGGAGTGACATCATCTATTTATCAAAGACGAAAGTGTAATAGAGCAATTTTGGGGCGGAAATGAAAACAGAACGAAGCAATCCGAGCGACGCACGACGTTGATTCGACTGAACGCGGACGGCGAGTTTCAGTCGCGCGACGCACTCGGTTGGGCCGCTTCTTGTTCTGTAAAGGCGTGTGTTCTAGTCCCGTCTTTTCAATTTTTCAGCCGTCCTTTCCCCCTCCCAAATCGATGTGGTACGAGAGTGCCGCGTCTCCGGCGGCGTGCTCCGGCCGCTCTGGCGCCACCCCGCCACGTCGCCAAGGATACACACAAACAACTATCTCCCCCCCCCCCGCCACCCCCGCCACGCCACGCCCCGCGTGCTCTCCCGCTATCTCCTCCTGGTGCAGCCCCAGCCCCCCCCCCCACCCCCTCCCCTGGAGGCCCCGCGCTTCCCTCAGGGCTCTCCCTCCCTCTCCCTCCCTCTCCGGGCTCTCCTTCCCTATTCCGCGATAATCCGGGCGCCACGTTGCCGGGCAACGCAGCCATCCGAAGTGGAGGAGAGGCGAGGAGAGGCACAGGAGAGGAAAAGAGGAAAAACAGGAAGCCAGAAAGAAAGTCGGCGAAAAGCGCTGCCGAGACGTTTTCGCCGACGCGGCGCGCCAACGTGTGCTTCGTCAAACGGTTTGAGAAGCCCCGATCTCTTTCGATCTCTGATGGTTGTTCAAATTGGCCGAAGGTGAAACGGTGGCCGAAACAACCCCTTAAAAACGACCCCAGTGAGCGTGGCAGCGCCAATTGACGCTGCTCGCAGTGTGTCTGGCAGCAGTCTGATGCCGAGAGTCGTCTTGTCGAACGGTTGGAATAAGGGAACGGAACGAAGGGTGGGGGAAGAGAGCAAGTGTGTGAGAGAAAGAGAGCGCTGGGGGCAGGCGAACTACTACTGAAGCAAGTCGAACGACAAACATTAGGACGGCAGGCATAGGAGACAGACCCGCGGCGGAGACACGGTGGCCCTGTGGCCCTTATCCCTGCGTGGCACGGCACTGCAAGGCACGCCACGCCACTGTAGGGCCGCCTCTCGAGCCCCTCAGCGCCTCAGCCCTTGGTTCGGCCCGTCGGCGGCCCTTCGATTGACGTCACGGTGCCAACGGACTCGCGCTAAGGGCGAAGGGCCTCTCGAGTGCGGAGCAGGGGCGGGGCGGGGCGGGGCGGGGCGGGGCGGGGTGCGAGCGGCCAAATTTGGGTCAGAGCAGCGCAGCCCCACGCGGGGCGACGCGGGGCCGCCCCACCGGGTATGGGTAGGCGCGCCACGGCGGTGTGCACAGCGGGGCGGCCGGGGGCGGCGCCAGGCCATTCCAAACGGCCCTGTGTTCTCCTTGATGAGCTGCAGCGTGCAGCAGCGCAAGGTAAACGCAAGGGGCCTGCTCGCCCGTGCCACGCCGTGCGGTACCGTGCCGTGCCACGCCGTGCCACCGGGCGGTCAAGGAGCGGCAGCGCCTCGCCGGCCCCTCAAACAAGACACAGGTGCAGCATGCAGCCACGGCGGCGTTGTATGGCGGCTATGGCGGGGCAACACGGCGAAGCACAGCGGACCAGAAAAAGACCGGAGCTCCGGTAAAACTGAAGCGTAGTTGTATGCTTGATTCAAGCATACAACTACGCTTGAAGACTTTACGCTTGACGTCAAGCGTAGAGAAGAAATTCTCCCATGCATTTAGATAGGCGGGAGAGGGGCAGAATGGAGAACTATGCTTGAAACCGAGCGTAGTTCTACTACGCTTGAAGAAAGGCGTAAAACTACGCTTGAGTTCTACCAGTGAGCCGGCGGCCAAAACTCTAGACGCGTTTTGAGCTCCAGAGTCGCTTTACAGGACTCGAACCGAACGTGTGACCCCACCAATGTATTTCTCGTTCGGAGAGCAATCCATTGGTGGGGTCACACGTTCGGTTCGAGTCCCATTTAGCGACTCTGGAGCTCAAAACGCTCCGAGAGAGAGAGAGAGAGAGAGAGAGATAACAACTCTCGAAATGAGTCTGCTGCAGACGATGTTCGTGGAGCTGGTCGGAGCAGTCGAAGCAGTGCGACGGCCAGGAGGCGTTGGCCGGCCAACCCGACGACGCCCAGCCTCCACACCTTTGGCACCTTCGGCGTCGCCTTTGGCGGAAGCCCAGATCCGAAGCCGCCACGACGCCAGTTGGCACCGGCAGATCGCACTGCAGTGTGCCCGCAACGGCCACACGTCAGCGCAATTTTTCTCGAGGCGAACCAGGGCCAGGGAAGAGGGGTGGTGAGGCGGTGGCCGGTACGTACCTGCTAACCGGAAATCAGTCAGTGGGGTCGCTTGAGGAAGGATATGGTTCGCTCTTTACGGGATGAAAAATTGCTTTCGAGATTGGACACTGCTTTTTTTTTAGCGACCCTTGGCGACGCGGGCATCAAAGCGTCAAAAACCTGGTCAGGGTGCGAGCTAAGAAGCAGGCAGCTTTCAAACATCGCTGTCTCTCTCGCACTCACGGGGCATCCTGTGGAGGTGCGAGGGAGACAGCGAGCGATGGCCTGGTTGAACCTCTGCGAGCGCTGCAGCACAAGAAGAAGGCTCCGCGCTCCGCGACGTGACCGAGGCTCGCAGCGCGCAGAAGGGTGGGGCACGGCCGCGGGCCACGCCACGCAGGCCGGCAGGCCCCCCGCGCTAGAACGGCTCAGGTCACAGACCTTAAGAGAAGCCAGTGCTCCCGGCAGCAACCCCCGTGCGCCCCGCCCCCACCCCCACGCACACCCCCGTGTGGCTATCGCGCTGCACGCACGCGTGGCACGCACGTAACGTGAACGTAGTACAATGGCCATCGCTTTCCGGAGCAACACCCTTCCCGCGCCTCCGAGCGACCTCTGAGGGCCGTATTGGAATTGCCCGGGGGTTGTCGCCCAAGCCGTTCGAATGGCCGTGCCAGGCCAGGGGACACAGTGGGCCACAAGACTGGCGCCGTCGGCCTAAAGTCCGGATGCGTTTTGGGCTCCAGAGTTGTTAGACAGGAGTCGAACCGAACGTGTGACCCTACCAATGAATACCTCGTTCGGAGAGCAATCCATTGGTGGGGTCACACGTTTGGTTTGAGTCCCATTTAGCGACTCTGGAGCTCAAAACGCGTCCGGGACTCTGACCGCGTCTACCGGTCTTCTGGCCCACTGTGGAGTGGACGGCGGGGCGTTAACGCGAAGCCGCCAGAAAGGTACGCAAAAGGTCGCGCTTGCCCCTGTGAGTGAGCAACTTTAGCACATCTCCCACAGACCGCGTCTCTGGATCTGCCCCTGGGCCCGCCCGGCCGCGCGTGGAGGGGGGGGGGAGGGAACGGGATCTACCAGGATGCGAAAGGGATCCGGTACGAACCGGAAAGAGGCGCGGGGTATCGCCGGCAGGGCCGCGCCAGCAGCGCCGGGGCGAGGAGTATCGCCGGCCTGGAGCGTTCGAACACGTTGGCGACAGGCGCGGATCCGCGCGGATCCAGCGGGAGAGGGGGGGGGGAGGAAAATGTATCCTGCTCGGCCCCTAGCCGCCTAAAAGGTGGGCGAAAACTTTAAACTTGTCATTGGCCGAAAGAGGCACGTCCACGTCGCCCCTCCCTCAGGCCGGCGCTGGATCCACCACTACACAGTGGGCCAGAAGACAGCCTCGGTCAAAGTTCTAGACGCGTTGAGCTCCAGTCATGACGTGGGCCTCAACCGAACGTTTGACCACACCAAATGGATTGCTCTCCGAACGAGGAATCCGTTGGCGGGGTCACACGTTTGGTTCGAGCCCTGTCTAGCGTCTCTGGAGCTCAAAACGCGTCTAGAGTTTTGGTCGCCGGCGGCGGCGCCGGTCCTCTGGCCCACAGAGCGCCGTCGGCAAGGGCCGCCGCCCGCAGCGCCGCCAGCGCCATCCCACGGCGACGCCGGCAACTACGTCGCTCTCGGCGGACGCGGCGGCGTGGCGCGGCGCGGCACTGCGGGTAACGGCCGTCCTTGCCTTCCCATTCGGACCTTGCCGGGCAGCGGCGGGGAAGGGGCGGGGAAGGGGCACTGGGGCTGGACTGTGACACTTTGGCGGAGGCCTCCAGGCATGCCCGCGGGCTGTACCTGTACAGTGCAGCGTCACCGCACGCACTCTGACATTGTTGCACCCGCGGGCTGTCCTAGCCTCCTGGTCAGCACGCTCTCATGGCGGCCCCAAGTCCGATCGGCCTCGTCGCTCTGTCTCTCTCCCACCCACACGGACGGGTCAATCAGTGCGAGAGAGACAGCGTGACGAAGGCACCGTCCGGGATTTAGCCTTCCCGCCACGCACCTGTTCGCGTGTCGAGGAAAAACGGCACGGTCATCCACTCCGTCATCACAGTGGGCCAGACGAGCCGAGGACGCCGCCGATCAGCAGCCTGACTCGTCGCTCTGTCTCTCTCGCACTCATGCGGCAGCCCGATCGGAGCGAGAGAGACAGAGCGGCGAAAACGACTCTCGGAATCAGTCAGCTGTGCGGCTCGGAGACGCGCCGCCGCGCGCGTTCGCCGGGTTGCCCACCGGCCGGGCCAGGGGCAGCCAGGGGCTCGCCGCTCGCTGGGACTTGCCCAGCCGGGCCCCCGCGGGGGTCGATGAACCGAACGGCACACGTGTAGGCAGCCTGGCCCGGTCGGCCCGCCTGGTACTGCCTGGCGTGGTGCCCTGCCGGCCCTGCCCTGCCCCTACCCGCCGAGGCTCGCAGGGCGCGGGGCCGCGACGCCGGCGGTACGCCGCGCGCGAGAGACTCTGTGGCCGCCGCGCGGCGCCACGCCGTCGCGGCGCCCCCGCCTCCACCAAGGGCCCTGCGAGGTGCGAGGGCTCCGCCGTCACCCCCCCGGACGCACAGTGGGCCAGAAGCGCGGCGGAGGCGGTCAAAATCCCAGAGGCCTTTAGAGGTGCAGAGTCGCGAAATGGGACTCGAACCCAACGTGTGACCCCACCAAAGGACTACTCGAGGAATCCGGGTCGTGCACTGTTCATGCTACAGTAAGGTTAAGGATGAGGATGGAGAAAGCGCTGCCCAGCCTCACTTACAGTGCCGACTATTCCCGGCCCGACACACCCCCGCACCAGGCACAGGCACCCCCGTGCTCAGGAAATGTCGTTGGTCATCTCTCGAGGAACGCAGGAAGCATCCTGGACACTCGGATAGTTCCGTCCTCGTGAGCTCTCCCGGCAAAAAGCTTATTATGTCTGCAGCGGCAAGGTAAGATGTCTCGGTTGCCGTTGTGTTAACAACGTCGGTCCTCTTGGAATTGGTAAAATGGCCCACCCCGCCGCGCTCACCGCGTTACGGTGGGAAGACGGACCAGCGGTGCAGCTCGGAAAACGAAGCGGCAATACTTCCTCCCATCCAACGCCCATAAAAACGCATTACGCCTAGAAAAACAAGATATCACGTGAATCGATGGATCATGCGCCAGCCAGCGGCTCGGGAAAAAAATGACTACCTTTAGGCCGAAAACAAAAACCGTACCCTGCAATCATTCCGTAGGTCGGCTGAGTCACGTAGTGCCTGGCCTGCCGAGCGATCCGGAAGATCGGTTGGTCGCTCTGTCTCTCTCGCACCGGTACGGAGAGCCCCACGAGAGCGAGAGAGACAGAGCGACTCTTCTGAATCCGTCGGCGGCCGGCGGTACTCGAAACAAGCACCGTATCCACCGCCTCGCCGTGCGCGGCCAGGCCGCGGCCGGGCCGGGCTCGTACCGTGCCGTTGGGATTAACGGAACGCTAGACGCGCCTAGACCGGGCTAGACCAGCTGGGCCGGCCTGGCTCGACGTCGACGCCAAGCAGTGCCGGCCCGCGGTCTAGCGCCTGACGGCCACCAGGTAGGCCAGCCCGTCGGACACCGGAGCGGACCGGGTTGCCTACGGGGCACGGCGGCCTGCCCCATTGCCATTACCATTACGGGCTAAACCACAATTGACCGTATGCCGCTCGCCGGCGCCCGGGTCTTCTGGCCCACTGCAGCAGACGGATTAGGAGAGTCTTTTTCGTCGGCTCAAAACGCGTCTAGAGTTTTGGCCGCTTCCACCGGTCTTCTGGGCCACTGTGCGCTGGCCACCATCCTCCTGGCCACGAAGAAGGCCCACCGCGTCATCAGCGGGGGCGGCAGGGACGCGCCTGTCCGAACAGGCCGTCTCTCTCGCACCCGCGGGGGCGTCCCGCAGCCCCCGTCGGGCCCCGTCGGGCCCCGTAGGGGTGCGAGAGAGACAGAGCGGCGACGAAAGCGCTGTGCGGAATCGCTCAGCAGACGACGCGCTGCCATCATGGGCCGGGCCCCCCTTTGAAAAGAATGTCGCTGTTATTTCTCCGCCGTCCCCCATTCTTTTTTCAGCCGTTGTTGCCGTTCGGCCGTTCGGCGACGGGGGGCGCGGCGTGTTGGGGGAAGGGGGGAGGGGATGGGGTGGGGGGAGGGGGCTGGACCGTTAGCAGCAGCATACAATGCGGCGGCACTGGCAGGCGCTGCAGTGTGCAGCCAGCAACGCATCGTGACGCTGCCCAACCGGTTGAAGAGGGGGAGGGGGGAAGGGGGGATGCGATGCCCTCCAGCCCATCGACGTCTTTTGGCAGACGAATTACAAGCAGCGAAGGAGAATTTCGCATTTTACTGCAGACTGATTCCGAGAGTCATCCCCCCACTTCCCCTCGCTCTCTCCCTCCCTCCCTTCCCCTACATAAAACGCCTGGAGTGTGAGAGAGACAGAGCGATGAAAAGAACCGTGGGAAACCCAGTGTTGAAAGATAAATTCAATGTGAATGTTGTAAATATTTACCTGAACTGGTGACACCGCCGCCTTTGCTGGCGATACAAAATTGTATTTCAAAGAAAGTCTTGCAACATTTGAAAGGAATCCTACGGTGTTACAATAGTGTGTCTGCCCGGTCACTTGCCGGCAAATTCAAAAGGGTTGACAGCCTTTGGTTTGCCTACAGGCCTACATGCTAGCCAAAGTCGCGAGAGCAAAGCCCTAGTAGAGCACGCTGAGATTGGCAACCCTTTCGGCCAACACTGGAGCATGGCGGGAAATTTTGTCTTCTTTTTGCCACTTTTGTGGCAGCACTGCTTTCAAGAATCGTTGCGGCATTTTCTGTGGTGGGTTTGACTTTTTCGCGCCTTTTACGGCCTACGCGTCACCACTGTAAGCTAGCCGGTACTCCGTCGCGCTGTCTAGCTCGCACCTCCACGGCAACCCCATGAGTTGCGAGAGGGACAGAGCGACGAAAACGACTCTCGGAATCAGTGTGCTGTCGAGCTGACGGCTCCCGTCCAGCGATTCAGGAGAGCGGTTCGTCGCTCTGTCTCTCTCGCACCGCCATGGAGTGCACTGTAAATGTCTTACGGTGAAAGGCTGCACCAACATACTACGGTGGAGATTTTCTCCATAATACCAACGAAATTCGCCAAAATATCTATAAGGTACAGTGAATTCTCAGTGGTATGTTACGAAGTCGGCTGCACCACCATAATATGGAACATTTTCACCATAATATGGAGAATCTTCACTGTACAACATTTAGAGTGTGCCGCACAAGTGCGACAGTGCGATTGCACTGCCAATCCAAGTGTGAGACAGTCTCACACTATTAAGTGCGAACCACGATGTCTCACGCTTACAAGTGTGAACCACGTTTGTCCCACGCTTGCAAGCGTGAGACATCATTTGTCTCACACTTACAAGTGTGAGACACGGTTCGTCCCACACTTACTGCCTATGGTTCCCTGTGGTTTAATGCCACAGGACCCACGCTCGTAAGTGTGAGACAAACAGTGTCTCACGCTTGTAAGTATGAGACATGCCGTGTCTCACACTTGCAAGTGTAGGACATGCGTGGCTCACACTTGTAAGCGTGAGACATCGTGGTTCGCACTAAATAGTGTGAGACGGTCTCACACTTGGATTGGCAGTGTGGCGTTTGATTGGCGTTACCTGTCATGGCCGCGCTACTCGGTGGTCGCCGAGCAGGCCGCGGTTGCTGCTGCTGCCGCTGCTGCCGCTGCTTCCGAGGCGGCGCGGTGCGCGGGGCGTGGCGAGGCGTGGCGGGGCGGGGCGTGGCGGCGGCGCTGTGGCGGGGTGGCCGCCACTACACTGCACTACAGCTGCCCCGCGGCGCCGGCGGTCGGCTCTGCCGTCTGCATCGCGAGACGGCGCGACGAGGCCGCTGCAGCCGTGCGATTCAGAAGGGCGGTTCGCCACTACTACGTCTCTCTCGCACCCCCACCGCACAGCGGCCCAGAAGACCGGTGGAAGGAGCCGAAATTCGAGAAGCGTTTCGCGTTTGCAGCGCCGGAGTCGCTAAATGGGACTCGAACCGAACGCGTGACCCCACCAATGGATTGCTCTTCGAACGAGGAATCCATTGGTGGGGTCACACGTCCTGTTCGAGTCCCATTTAGCGACTCTGGCGCTGAAAACTCGTCTAGAATTTTGGCCGCCACCACCGGTCTTCTGGGCCGCTGTGCACCGGGTTCCCCGAGGGTGCGAGCGAGACAGTGACGAATAACACGAAGTCCGCGAAGCCCGAGCGCGGCCGGTCGGTCCTCCTCAACGAAGTCGGAAACACACACTCACAAAATCCCCCCCCCACTTCCCCTCCCCCTTCCTCCCCGAGTGCCCCCTCCCCTTCCTCCCCGAGTGCCCCCCCCCCCCCACCCAGGCGCTGCTCTACGCCTTCCTTTGTGTTGCTGGTGGAGTGCATGGATCACCGGGGCGGGGCCGGCGGGGCGGTGCAGCCCGGGGTGTGGCCGAATGCCAGTGGGGGTGGGGCCGGCGGGGCTCTAGGCTAGCGGGGCTAGCGGGGCCACCGGCTGGAGTGGTGGGGGCGCCGGGTGAATGGATCAGCGGGTTGGGGGACGCGGGGGAAAGGGGGGCGGGGCACCGGCAGTGTGCCAGTCGGCCAAGCTGGCCAAGCCCTTGGGTCGGCCCCGCGGCACCCCCCCTCCCTCTCCTTCGCAAAGTACACCGACGAGTCCAAGGGGAGCCAGCCCACCCCTGGCCGCCCCTGGACGCCCAACGAGCTTCCGAGAGCAGCGGGCGTGCGGTGGTGGGTCCGTGGTGGGACCGTGGTGGGACCGTGGTGGGACCGTGGTGGGACGAGAGACGAAAGTGTGGAGCGCGCGGTGGAGCAGCGTGAAAAAAGAGTGGGGTAGGGTGGGGGGGTGGGCTGTGCATCCACTAGTGGGGAGGACCCATCCCCGTGAGTGCCACAGCGAGAGACTGAGAGAGGTTCTAGGTTTTGGCAGCGGAAGGCTCCTCTTATGGGGATCAGTATAGTATATTTTATATATAGTATATTTTCAAATTTTTAATTTCACTGAAAATTTAACTGTCCTGAGGACACACAGAGCACTTAAATGTGTTCTGAGTGCCTAAGTTTTCAGTGTTGCCATGTTGACGTATACCCCACCGAGAACTGATTTTTAAGTCGACTTTACTTATTCAAAATATCTACTAAACTTTGCGGCAATACTGCTACCAAACTAAGGCAGATAATCGCACTCCGTAACAAAGGCATGCTTAAGGAACGTCCAAAGACCAATTGCCCGTTGACGGAGGATGAAATACCGCCTCGGATCAGACGCAGTGGCTGCTTAAAGTCGGCCCAAAACACGATTTTTCAAAGGCATTTTTGACCGTTTTGACCAAATTTGAGCCAATACTGCTCCCAAACTAAAGCGCATAATCGCACTCCGTAACAAAGGCATGCTAAAGGAAGGTCCAAAGACCAAATGCCCGTTGAGAAAGTACGAAGGCCCACCTCGGTTCAGACGCAGTGGTTGCTTAAAGTCGGCCCTAAACACGATTCTGCAACGGCATTTTTGACCCCGTTTTGATCAACTGTGAGACAATCCTATCCCTCAAAAGCACATTCTAATCAAAACATTACATTTTTTTCAAAGTTTTAAATTTTAAAAATATAAATTTGTGGTTGCCATGGTGAAATGTTGTTCCGGGTGCGTTGTGCGTCGGAGAGTTTCGGGGATGACACACTGGAACTGCGCCTTAGTGGCTTGGCTATGCAGGGCTGGAGGGGAGGGGGAAGTGGGAAGGAGGGGGGGAAGTGGGAAAGGGAGGGGGGGGAGGGGTGAAGTGGGAAAGGGAAAGGGGGGGGGAGGAAGGGCAGCGCTGGGCGTTCGATAGCGCCCGCTCCACTACCCCACTGTCGCAGCACCGCGCCCCACCCGCCCCGCTCCCCTTGGAGGGCCCCATGCCGGCCTGCAGCCCCAACCAAGCAGCCCAGTGCACTCCTAACCTACATTCGGCTACCTGACCGCCGCACGCCGCCGCGGCCACCCCCGCTACCCCATTCACACTACTCCCTTTTTCCCTCTCTCTCTCTCTCTCTCTCTCTCTCTCTCTCTCTCTCTCTCTCTCTCTCTCTCACACACACACACACTCTCTCTCTCTCTCTCTCTCTCTCTCTCCACACACACAAGCCCACAAATACGCAAACACTCGCTAAAACGCTCTCTTACAGAAGCACACACAAACACTCTCTCTCTCTCTCTCTCTCTCTCACACACACACACACACACACACACACACACACACACACACACACACAGTGCAGAGTCAATCGCGATTTCTCAAGCCGCGAGTGTTCGGTTCGCTTTTTTTGTCCGGTTTCGGTGTCTCCCTGTTTGGACGCAAGATACCGTTTCAGCTCCGTAGGTACGAAGTCCTCGCTAGTTTTGTCTCCCCGGAAAACCGACCAATAGCGGCTTCTTTCCTCTTCATTGATACTACGTACTCTCTTCCGGCTATGTCTCTCAGGATGGCAACCCACAAAGAAAGCACCGCGTTGGAGGCACTATATTTGTGCGCGCAAGCTCGACGAATCCACGCGGAAAATGGACGTCCCGAACCAAGTTGTCGTCACATCGAAACGCACAAACACACAAAGCAGGAAAAGATGCCACCAAAAACTCTCACTGGTAGGCACGCACCCACCGCACACGCACGCACAAATACAAAACAACACACGCACGCACGCACTTCCGGGTCACACGCACTGCCTCGTTGAGGAGGACCGATAGGTTGTTGTTGTTGTTGTTGGACACCTTCACACCGACGCCACTACTCCACGCGTCGCCACGCCTCGATGGGGGAGGGCGGTAGACGGATCGCGAGAGGGACAGAGAGAGAGAGGCCGGCCCGGGGAGGCGGCTCGCAGCCTGGCTCGCGGCCTGGCTCGACCACAACAACACCGCGGCGCCGCGGACGCGCAGGACGCGCAGGACGCCCTGGACGGGACGGGCGCCGGTCCCCCGGTTCCCCTCGCGCGTCGAAACGCCGCCGACGCCGAGGACGACGCCGGCCTCCTGGCTGTGCCGCCGTGCC
>NW_023144628.1:9445390-9485390 GCF_012932325.1 Thrips palmi
TTGGCGGTCAAAACTGTACTGCTAGTGCTGCAGGGGCGCGGTAGGGTCGGATGGAATCTGAGCTTGCCGTGGGTGGGATATGGCTAGGAGAAGCAGCAGGAGCTGTCGGCTTCGCTGGAGGAGCGTCTGGAGTTTGAAGCGCGGCCGTGCCGGGGGATGCACCTCGAGTACCACCGCAACGCAGTGGTTATAGTAGCGGTAGGGACCGGTAGGCTGGCTGCTCCGTCTGGCCGCCTGCCTGCCTGCCTGCCCGCCTGCCTGCCTGCCTCCCCTGCCTGCCTGCCTGCCTGCCTGCCTGCCTGCCTGCCTGCCTGCCGCCTGCCGCCTGCCTGCCTGCCTGCCTGCCTGCCTGCCTTGCCGCCTGCCTGCCTGCCTGCCTGCCTGCCCGCCCCTGCCTGCCTGCCTGCCTGCCTGCCTGCCTGCCCGCCTGCCTGCCTGCCTGCCTGCCTGCCTGCCTGCCTGCCCGCCTGCCTGCCTGCCTGCCTGCCTGCCTGCCTGCCTGCCTGCCTGCCTGCCTGCCTGCCTGCCTGCCTGCCTGCCTGCCTGCCTGCCTGCCTGCCTGCCTGCCTGCCTGCCTGCCTGCCTGCCTGCCTGCACGTCGGTCGGGTTGCCCTCCTCCAGGGGCCCGTGCGCGGCGCTGTGGCGCGGCGTGGCGCGGCGTCTCTGGGTCGGTCGTTGCCTCCCGACGGAGTAGCGGCTCTTCGCTAACGGGAGACGCCCCCTCTGCCCCCTGCGGGCCCCGCGGCGGCACGGCCAGGCATGGCGGCATGGCATGGCGGCGCCCCCCTCCACTTTGGCAGAAACACGCTGCCGGCCGCGCGGCCCGGCGCGGCTGGGCCGCCCGAGGAGCAAGCCAGCGCGCTCGCCGGTAGACTGATTCCGACTGAGTCTCTGTCTCTCTCGCACTCATGGGACGTCCCGTACAGGTGCGAGAGAGACAGAGCGACGATCCGGGGGCCCCACGGGCAGGGCCAGGGCCGGGGGTAGAGCCGAGCCCCCTGTTGACAAAAGTTGCATAACGAAGCGGCCGGCCGGACCACGGGGTGGCGTCCTGCTTTTTTTTAACATTTTTATTGGGTCTTAAACAGGGTTTAACAACAGTGGTAAAATAAATTATGTAACAAATAACAATGTTGCCCAATATAACAAAATAGCGTGTGCTGGTAGCTAAAAGGGGTTGTTCAATTTTTAATACAAGGTTAAAATTAAGGCGTTTGATACCAGAGAAGTTAACAACCATTTTGCATATACATTGACACATTAAAAGCTGATAATAGTTACATCACCCAACAAGGGCTGGGCTCCGCGTTTTCGCCCTCGAATCCCCGCTAATGTGCACGGCGGTGTCACACCGAAACAGGAACCATCGGCTCATTCAGAAATAAATTTGCAATTATTCAAAGTAAGTGACGTGGATGTGCAGAATTCCAAAAATATCGAAAGAACGAGGAGTTTTTACGGGCCAACGGTAGGCCTTTGTTATGCAGGGATTATGCTATGGAAGTCAATAACCACAACAGTTTCAGTTACAATGTGATTAAAAAGGAAGGAAAATCGTCATGTAATGATTTTTTATGATACAACACAATGATCAGAATTTTGTTACTATCACTGGTGAATTAAATACCTTAAGTACGTCCTGAAAGGGCGTAAACTATTCACGCTTATCAAACGGCTTGAATCGTTTAATGACATTGGAGGAGATTTAAAGTTTTTCCAGAAAGTCCTCTAACAAGCCTGAAGGAATGTTAATACCCTTAAGGGCGTAATTCTTATGCCTGTGTTTTACCAGTGTAGAGGCATTTCAATCGTTTTAACCGATATGCGTTTAAGAATAACGTTGCTGCATGAAGTGTGATGCCAATTTTTTTGTTTGTTCGCGTGAACCTGTGCAGTGGTAGCGGCCAGGCCAGAACCATGTCCACAGTGTGGTGCCTTGTCCACACTGCCGTGTCAGGTCGGCCCACTTCTCAAGCCGCGTCTCTGATTGATTTCCGGAAAGAGTTATTAGCGGCCCATGGGAACGCCCTGTCTCTCTCGCACTCATGGGGCGTTCCGTAAGGGAGTGAGAGAGACAGAGTAAGAAGCAAGATGTCCGGAACCAGACTTCTGGAGCACTTCCTCTCGATGGAACAAGACGGAAGGGCAGGGAGGACCTAACGACGTCGGTACACTGGTTAAAAATGAATTGGCAAATCCCGGAAAGTGCGTCAGGAAGCCCCGTCGGGAATTTTCAAAGGCTTCAGCTCTTTGCAAAGGTTTTACTTTCATCATAATCTGCCAGAATATATAGACACATTGTAGGTTTAAGAATTTTCCGAAGATCGGTGCAGTGTGGAGAGGCAGGAAAATATCGGGAGGCAGTTAAAAAGAAAATACACCAACGAGAATGGTAGAGAGGCTTGTGACAGTCGAGTAGACGCCACACAAGGCAACAAGACTCCTCATTCGACTCAGCCTTTCTGGCGAAACATATTTCAAACAACGCAAAAGTACGTAGCATTTTTGTTGCAAAAGTAACTGCAAAAGTACAGATAAATTTTTCATCGACTTCGTACAAAAAGAAACGTTCAAAGTACACATTTTTTTTGCGTAAATACCACAAAACAATCAAGGAATTGACGAGGGTGGAAAGCTTGAGAAGGGTTTGCGAGTGAGGCAGTCCTCGGTGGTGGGTCTCTCTCTCTCTCTCTCTCTCTCTCTCTCTCTCTCTCTCTCTCTCTCTCTCTCTCTCTCTCTCTCTCTCTCTGGAGGAGGAATTACATCCACGATGACGGGTCGAGGCGGTCGGCCGCACCACCAGCGAGATGCGGGGTTCATTCACTATTGCACGCCGCACTAACGGGACTTCCAAAATCGTTGCCGTAGTCCCCCTCCCCTCCCCCCTCCCCCTCCCCTTCCCCCTTCCCCCTCAGGGACTCACGCTTCCCGCCTTTCGC
This sequence comes from Thrips palmi, assembly GCF_012932325.1. Lineage (NCBI taxonomy): Eukaryota > Metazoa > Arthropoda > Insecta > Thysanoptera > Thripidae > Thrips > Thrips palmi. Next base: position 9,448,330 of record NW_023144628.1, read on the forward strand.
TCCTCCAACGTGAACGGCGCAGCCGCACGCCTATCGCAAAAAATAATTATGGCGACAATGAAAAGAAAAAATGGAAAAAAGAAATTAGCAATCGTAAACGAATACATTCAGAACAACTTTTTTTGTCCTTTCAGCGGAGAATTGTCATCTCTGGAGTTTCATTCACGGTATCATTATGGTTGTTATAACCAAGGTTCTAGCAGCTTAAAATACGTCACGCAAATTTTAGCAAGGACAGATCGTGTAGTGCAGCCGGAATTTCCCAAAAAAGTGCACACAGTGTCTTACGGTGAAAGGCTGCCCCAATATAATATGGTGGAGGTTTTCTACATAATACCAACGAAATTTGTCAAAATATGGTACAGTGAGTTCTCAATGGTATGTTACGAAGTCAGCTGCACCACCATAATATGGAACATTTTCACCATAATTTGGAGAAACTTCACTGTACAACATAGAGTGTGTCGACGCTGGTCATCGTAAACCTTCTTGCTCGTCCAGAGACCGACGAGTCCCCGACAGGGGCGATCGAACGACGGGGATGGACCATGTCACAGCCAAGTTGTTTACAACCTGCCGAGAGAGAGAGAGAGAGAGAGAGAGAGAGAGAGAGAGAGAGAGAGAGAGAGAGAGAGAGAGAGAGAGAGAGAGAGAGAGAGAGACGAGTGTTCGCCGCATCGCGAAGCAACGACGCCGGTTTTACCGTTGTTTTAAACGCCGCGCGCGTGGTCGGGCCGCGCCGCGATGACGGTGCTTCCCTCCCGGTGAGATTTAAACATTCGGCCGCGCGCGGCGTGACGAGACGATGTTCTTTCCCTCCCGGGGAACGTCTCATGAGTGCGAGAGAAACGGAGCGACGAACGCGAGTCTATCGGATGCAGTCTGCAGGACTGTGGTCAGTGAATTCAATTTCGAAATTTTGTGCGGTTGATATTCTGTCCCATCTTAAATTCGACGGCGTGGGCAATGGAGGCTGAATTCGCTTCCCCTCGCACGCACACACGCGGCCGGGCTGCGGAGGGCTGGGTCAACATTTTGATGTGGCAGCCCTGCGCACGGCCCGGCGCACCTGTGTGAAGGAGAGGGAGGGGGGGGGAGGGGGGAGGGGGGAGGGGGGGAGGGGGGGAGGCTTACACAACTCTTTCGGGGTCCAGCAGCGCAGGAGCGGCAGCATCCTCGGATCGGTCGGTTATTTTCTTTTCCCTTATTTTATTTCGTTCGCCTCTCTCTCTCTCTCTCTCTCTCTCTCTCTCTCTCTCTCTCTCTCTCTCTCTCTCTCTCTCTTCTCTCCTCTCTCTCTCTCTGTAGCCTTTGCATTTAGGGGGTCCGGGGGGGGGGGGGGTCGGGGAGGGGGCAGAGATGGACTCCTGCCCGTGTCATCCTCCTCGTGGCCATCGAGGCCCAAAGCTTGCCGGCCAGTGGGTATCGGGTGTCCCCGTCGACTGTCCCCGAGGCCGTGCCGCCGTGCCGTATGGCCCCGTCGGCTGGACAGCAATCCACAAAGACGCTTGCCCCCTCTCCCGCCCCCCTTTCCCATGCGGACAAATTAATTGGTAAAGAAAGTATTTCGAGTCCAGCCACAGCTAAATGACCTTCTTTCTGGACTGTCGACGATGTCACCGACGAGGCAGCGGCTCGTTTCCCCCCAGGTAACAGAGCTCTTGTTCACTCTCTTCAGTTTGCGACATTTGAACGACAAAGCAGTTGCTGAACAGCCCGGCGCTGTTGCCCAATGTACGAGCGTGCTTTTGTGCTGACACCGGCCCGGGGCGGCGTGCTGACGGCGCTGACACAGCTGACAAGTGCTGACAGCGGTGCGGCCGGCGCGCTGACATCAGCACGGCCCGCTACGGCCTGGGCATTCACACTACTCGCTGACGCCGCGCGAGCTGCGTGTCATCGGCTGGGTACCTTGGCGGCGAATGCTGGGGAGGAAAAACACTCGCCGCGGCCGGGGCTTGAACCCGCGACTGCAGTGGAGGCGGTCAAAATCCCGCCCGCCTTTTGAGCTCCAGAGTCGTTCAATGGGACTCGAACCGAACGTGCGACCCCACCAATGGGCTGCTCTCCGAGGAATCCATTGGTGGGGTCACATGCTCGGTTCGAGTCCTGTTCAGCGACGCCGGACCTCAAAACGCGTCTTGAGCTTTGACCGTTTGGCCGCCTCCGCCGGCCCTCTGGCCCACTGTAGACTCACCTACCTCTGATAGTGCTGGGCATGCTCGAGGCCGGCTGGTACTATGGCTGCATTCCCCTGGGAGGACCACCAGGACAAGTCCCACCGCCCGCTGCTGCTTCTTCTCTCACTCACACACGCGCGGTGCACTCACGCACGCACACACACACTCGCACGCGTGGCGTGGTCCTGTCAGCTGCGTAAGGGGGGCGGCGGTCCGGGGGCGGAGGCGGGGGCGGCGGGCTGGAGGCGACGGTGCAACTGGGGGCGGCAGCAGCGGGACATTGGTGCGTCACGGCGTCACTTGCGGCGCGCGGACACGAAAACACACGGACCCTGCCGGCGGGGGCGGGGGCGGGGGCGGGGGCGCGGCCGCAGCATGGGGGCGTCACACTGGTCACAATCGGGGCACAACACTCATCCGCCGGCGTCACAACCGCTTGCTGCCACACTGGTAATCCACTGGTCACTCGCACAACCGTTCACTGCACTCCGCACTCCGCACTCCGGGCGTTCACAACGTGTCCCGGCGAGGGTACACCACAAGCACGAACACAGCGCGGGGCCAATGTCAGGGTTACGCTGGCCGGACAGAGACTGAGCGGGCTCCTCCATGGAGCCGCCGGCCCCACGGGCCCCGCCTCACCCCGCCCACCCCGCCCCGCCCCGCCCCGCCCCGCCGCGCCCCGCCGCGGAGCCCCACGGAGCGCGGGGAGGCGGGGCGGGCACCGGAGCGAGCGGGCCCGCCGCCGGCCAGCGGGGCCCAGCGCATGGCCGGGCCGTGGCATGGCCCAGGTAGGGCCGGGCTACGCTTAGGACCCGGCACGCTGTTTCCTCAAAACTCTCAAACGTTCGCCAGGGACGGCCTCTGACCTTCCGGACCCCGCCGCCGGCCGCTTGCCGAGACGGACAAAATGAGAAGGAGACATCGCCATCCCTCCCGGAGCGTTTCCCTCGATGGGCGAAAAACTTCCCACTTTTATAGTGTACAAAATTTTGACACATTTCACATTCTAGTGACAGAAGATGCCTGTAAATAGGCAACATGTGTGGCAACCTAACTCTATCACCGTCCCCACAACCATCGTACACAACACCTTCACAAGGGCTCAATCTTCGGCTTCTCTGATGGATGCCAATTCACGTTTTGCACATTATTTGGGCACTGAAGGACGATTTGTGATTTCTCTGGAATTTGTAGTTTTAACTGGTGTGCTGGCTCTTCAGCCGGGCAGCCTGCCGACTGCAGTGTACGCGCGCGCCACAGGTGCCGGGGAACGCCGCCTGATGCGTGACGTAATATGTGTTATGAAGCGGGGGAGGCGGGAAGGACCACCTGGGGCCTAAATTCGAGAGGCGTTTTCGTCGCTCCGTCTCTCTCGCACTCATGGGGTGTCCCCCTATTAATGCGAAGAGAGACTGAGCGACGAAAACGACTCTCGGAATCAGGGTGCTGGGGCGGCGGCAGGGGCTCTGCGGGGGGCTCCCCCTTTTGACGCTATGACGCAACCAGAGTGCGAATTGGCCGAGTCGGGGGTGGCAGCCACTGCACAGTGGGCCAGAAGACCGATAGCGGCCAAACTTCTAGACGCGTTTTGAGCTAAAGAGTCGCTAAACAGGACTCGAATGGAGCGTGTGACCCCACCAATAGATTCCTCGTTCGGAGAGCAATCCAATGGTAGGGTCACACCTTCGGTTCGAGTCGCATTTAGCGACTCTGGAGCTGAAAACGCGTCCGGGGTTTTGACGGCGTCCACCATTCCTCTGGCCCACTGCGCGAAGGGCGGGCCGTGGTGGGCGGCGTGGTGCGAATAGCGCGCGGAAGGGGGTGGCAAGGGCAAGGGCAGCGGGCCGGCCGGCCACGTCAGCGTGCCTCCCGCCCGCCCGACCCTGACCGTCCTGACCGTGGCACGGCGACCGTGGACTGATATTCCGAGAGTCGCTTCCGTCGCTCTGGCCCTCTCGCATCCTCTACGGGACGCCCCGTGAGTGCGAGAGAGGCAGAGCGACGAAAACGACTCTCGGAATATCAGTCTTCTGGGCGGCAGGCCAGTCTAAGAGGCACATTTGTACTCCGGCATTACCTTCTTTAACGGACCGGGCAGGGCAGCACGCCGTCGACGCCGCCGTCGTCGTCGTCGTGGTCGGTCTTTTCGAAATCCATTAAGCAGTCAGGCCCTCGGTCGTACTGCAGCAGGGGTATCTTCTCCACGTCCGGCATGCCCGGCAGGGCTCGCTCATTAGTCAGTATAAGGTGACTACACCGGAAAAATGGGCAGTTGTGTTCGGCCTGGGCGGGGCGGGGTGCGGCGGGGCGGGGCGGGGTGCGGCGGGGCGGGGCGGGGTGCGGCGGGTTGCAGCGCATGGTGGGCCTGAAGAACGGTGGAGGCGGCCAAAGTCCCGGAGGTGTTTTGATTTCCAGCTTCGCTAAATGGACCTCGAACCGAACGTGTGACCCCACCAATGGAGTGCTCTCCGAACGAGGAATCCCTTGGTGGGGTCCTACGCTCGATGCGAGTTCCATTTAGCGACTCTGGAGCTGCAAACCCGTCCGCGCTTTTAGCCGCCTGCACCCGTCTTCTGGCCCACTGTGCGGCGCCGGCAGCGTGCCGGTCCATCAAGACGAACTTGCCGCGGCTTGCAGTGCAGGACCACGCCGCGCACAGTGGTGCCTCTCTCTCGCACCGCGACGGGCCGCGCCGTGAGTGGGAGAGAGACGGCGCGACTCTCCGGCGGCGGCGCGGAGTTACTGTAAAGGCCGTAAAGGCAGCCACCGCGTCGCGGTGCGTCGAGGTGCGCGGTGCGCCGAACGGCAAGCCGAACGGGCAGGCAGGCAGCCTGCAGGCCCCGCCGGGCCCCGCCTTGCAGTGCGAGGGGCACAGCCGAGCCGGGCCGAGCCGGGCTAGGGCAACCTGGGCAAGCTGGGCAAGCTGGGCAACCTCCCCGGCCAACGCGCAGCGACGCGACATAACGCGGCGGTCGTTCACCTGCCGGGAAAAAAACAACGGTTTGTTTATATCGAGGGAACAGGTGGAGGGGACCGCGATGAATCAGAGAAGAAGAGGAGGAGGAGGAGGACGCGGAGGAGAGAGAGAGAGGAGGAGGGGGCGAGCTGCAGCGGGGAAGGGTTACCCCCACCACGGCCAGTGCCCCTACCACCACCTAGAGGTGAATACACTCACTTTGGCCCAGTGACTTCCAGGCGGACGCGCCGCCTTCCCGGCCGCCTGCCTCCGCCGCGGACCGCCGCGAGGGTCTCCGTTCCAGGGGGCGCCCGCCGCGTCTATCTGTCTGTCTGTCTGTCTGTCTGTCTGTCTGTCTGTCTGTCTGTCCGTCTGCCTGTCTGTCTGTCTGTCTGTCCACCGCGGACCGCCGCAAAAGTCTCCGTTCCAGGGGGCGTCCGCCGCGTCTGTCTGTCTGTCCGTCTGCCTGTCTGCCTGTCTGTCTGTCTGTCTGTCCGTCTGCCTGTCTGTCTGTCTGTCTGTCCGTCTGCCTGTCTGCCTGTCTGTCTGCCTGTCTGCCTGTCTGTCTGTCTGTCTGTCCGTCTGCCTGTCTGCCTGTCTGTCTGTCCGTCTGCCTGTCTGTCTGTCTGTCCACCGCGGACCGCCGCAAGGGTCTCCTTTCCAGGGGGCGTCCGCCGCGTCTATCTGTCTGTCTGTCTGTCTGTCTGTCTGTCTGTCTGTCTGTCTGTCTGTCTGTCTGTCTGTCTGTCTGTCTGTCTGCCTCAAGAGTTTTGACCGCCAGCGCCGGTTTTCTAGCCCATCGTGCACTGGTGGCGCATCGTGGGGATTTCGTCGTTTAGCACCTGTCAATGTCTGTTTAGGTCCAGTACCGGGCACGGACGCCTGGCCCGCCCGACAGGGCTGCATCCGGACTGCCTACACTCCAGGCGCTCCGTCACTTCGTCGGCGGCAACGGGACGACGCGGTAACTTCAGGCCACTCTGTCTCTCTCGCACTCATGGGGCGTCCCGTAAGGTGCGAGAGAGACAGTGCGAAGAAAACGACTCTCGGAATCAGTCTGCTGTGCAGTCCGCCCCTTGATGCCCAGCCCGGCGGCGCCCGGCGGCAGTCAGATTGTCGGTCTGCTCTGTCTCTGTCGCACTCATGGCGTGTCCCGTAAGGGAGGGAGAGTGACAGGGCGGCGGCTAACCAGAAGCAAGTCGTTGCTCAGTTTCGCGAGATCGCGCAGTTTGAGAGGAACAGCGTAGCGGCGCAGTAGCTAGCTTGTAGCGCTGGCTGTACCGTTAGGCCTCGGCCGTGCCGCGCGGAAGTCGCGGGTTCGAATCCTCAATCAGTCAAAAGGCTATTAATTTTTTTCCTCGCGAGAGTTTGTTTCGAATAGCTGCCAGAGGGGAAATAGTTGGCAATCTTTGTCCGGCGTGGCGTAGCGCGCGCTCTGTTGTCTTTTCCTGGTCTCGGGCAGGAGAATGATCCTTACTGTTACAGTATTAGATTATCACGAGTACACAATTTTTCATTCAGAGCATTGAACTTATCAGGTGTTTCATTCTTACGACTCTCTGTTACAAGTGGATTTGATTTCTATCTGGACTCGTGTATGCATTTATTACACTCTTTTAGCGCATTTTTTAACGCTTGGCGAAGAACATGCTTTGGTTTACAGCGCCCGCCTGCACAGTGGACCAGAAGACCGGTGCAGGCTGCCAAAACTCTGGACGCGTTTTGAGCTCCACAGTCCCTACTTAGGACTTGAACCGAACGTTGTGACCCCACCAACGGATTCCTCGTTCGGAGAGCAATCCATTGGTGCGGCAACACGTTCGGTTCAAGTCCTTTATTTTGTTGATGCGGGAGCTTAAAACGCGTTTCGAATTTTGGCCGCCTGCGCCGATCTTCTGGCCCCTCCAGATTCTGCTTTTCGCAGTCTTGCCTCTTCGCGGCGGTCCTAGCAGAGCCTTGTCAGAGCCTTGGCAGAGCCTTGGCAGAGCCAGCAGACTGAGCTCGGCCCTAGCGGAGCCCTAACGGAGCGGCTGGAGTGGAGCCGACTGGAGCCCACCGCAGTCGGTCAGGGCGAGGTCCTTGATCCCAGCTAGGTCCTGGCGCGGTCCTGGCGCGGTCCGCACTGCCGCGCCGTCATGTTTCGCGGCGAAGCGCGATGGTCTTGGGTGGTGGCGGATGGTTTGGGGATGGTGCCGCACGGCCCTGGATGGTGCTTGTAGTCTACGCTCTAAATGTCGTAAAGTCAAGATTATCCATATCATGGTGAAAATTCCCTACTTTCTGGCGGTGCAGCAGCTGACATTGTCACTTATCTTCGGAAATGCACCGTACTTTCTTCATATTTTGATGCGAACATGAAATCATTGTGGTTCTGGATGGTCCTGTAGTTCTTGAGGGTCCCAATATGTCCTGTGCGGGTAGCCCTGGGTCCTGGATGGTCCTTGGAATGGTGCCTATAGGGGTGTTCGGTGGCAAGGAGTATTTTCTCAGGACGGGGCCACGTGCCTTGGCTGGCCTATGGCGCGAGCTTTGGCGCGTTCAACGCCAGAGCCGCAAGCCCAGCCGCGCCCATGCCAAGGACATGCCGTGGAATGGCGCCCTGTCCATGTGTGCGCGAGGAATGTCGGCAGGATCGCAGTCGTGCACTTCCTCGCGTCAAACTGTGCACTCCCAATTTCCCACTGAGAACTGCCGTGCAGTCACAATGCTGAGCTGATTCTCAGTACGCTACGACACAAATGTATGCTAATACAGATAAATTTGTTCCCAATATGACGGAATGTCACCCATGGTCAAGACATAGGCGGTTTCCTGGGGGTTCCCTTGGAAAACTAGGAACCGTTTTTACCTTGTTATGACTGTCTTCTCAGTAAGAAATGATGAGTGAATGACACGACAGCCAAACGGTGTGGGTATGAGCAACCTTTCGTAGACCGTTTTCTGCGGACACGTGACCAACCAAGCATGTCGACGGATGCGAACGCCGCGCGCTACAGGTCAGAACACGCCGAGCGCGACGCGTCAGGCCGCGAGCCGCGGCACCAAGAAGACGTCGAATCACGGGCTAATTCTCTCTCTTTTTTTTTTTTTTTGGGGGGGGGGGTGCTTTGCGAGGGGTATCGGCACTGTCTACGAGCTACACCCATTCAAAGGCTCTAGCCGGCCCGGCCGGCCATTAAATTTCTGTTTGAACATTCCGGGCGAGGCGATCCGGGCGGACCGAGCCGGGCCGGGCCGGGCCCCGGAGTGGATGTCCGAAACCTTTCCGGGGGCCAACGTACTCTGAGGCAAGGCCCCCCCCCCCCCCTCCTGATGACGTGGGCCCGTCCAGGCCGCGCTGCTCCAGTCATCCGCGCAACTGGGCGCAAGAAGGCGCAACTTGACGTGAGCCGACACGATTGCAATTTGAAGCACATCCGACGGCTGGTCTAAATGTTACTGCCGCTCAGTGTGCAGAGTAACAGATTTTTCCCCTGTCTATTGCGAACGTCGAATGTTCATTGGACAATATTTGCATCACCTGGCGTAAACAACTTGACGTTTACCGACGGATAGCATAACTCACAGGTGGGATTCCCATGGCAGTAAGTCGGAAAACTGACGAGATGGTCCTAAAAGACTCGGGTAGGGCCAGTTGGGGTAATTATGGGACACGGGGTAAAAATGGGACAGCTGATTCTTGGAAAAGGAATCGAGATTTTAGAACTTGTGCCGTAGCAAATGTTATTTTCTCGACAAAAACATCACATTTGGTATGTCATGCGTTCAAAAATGTCAAATTTTGACTAAAGAATCAGCTGTCCCATTTTTACCCCGTGTCCCATAATTACCCCAACTGACCCTACCGTAAAAGGGCAGTGAACGGTTTGTTTTCTTCGGTTTATCTCATGCAAGGATCCGCGGTCAGGACCGCCGGCGGCGAGAGCTCGCTGCGGCTGGCTGTGTGGGGGTGTGGTGGTTGTCTCAAGTTAGTCAGCTCGAGCTTTGGACCGTTGCAATGCGGAACATTGCCTGGCTTTATCCAGGATTTTGCCTGGCTCCAGCCTGTCCTTTCCCTGGCTTCTGACTGGACTGGCTCTTGGCTGACTTCTGCCTAGATTTTGCCCGGGCTTTCGCGGCTTCCGACTGGCTTTCGGTTGGCATCTACCTGGATTTTGATTAGTTTTTGGCTGGCTTCTGCCCGGTACTGCCTGTTGCACTGACTTGCCGCGCCCCGTACCGCGGTGGCGGTCATTGCCCGTTTAAAGTCAGTTCCCAGTAAGCTGACCCTGTCTCTTGCACTTAGCTGAGTCGCGCACAGGACCACTTTCGTCAAGTGATAGCAGTATTCTGGAGTTTTTCAAAATTTAAACGGAATACCCGCGTGATAGGAACTATGAGGTGTCATAAAGTTTCTGTCCGAAGAGTGCAGTCGATTGCGCCTTTTGGCGAAAACATGGTTTCAAAACGGGAAAAAATCCTCTCCTACTTTTTCTTGTCTTCTTTATTAGAGTCGTAAAGAAAAAAGGAAGTTTCCAAAGATTACTGGAAAAAGACACCTCAGAGCGCTCGTCAGGTTCCGAAGTCAGTAACCTCCAGAGCCGTTGTTGTGGTTTGGGCCGGCTCGGCACCGCATCGTGGCGCCACCCAGCGGCGACCGAGCCAAGCAGCGCAAGGAAACGGCACCACGGCAGTGCCGCCGCTCGCCGCTAGGGGGCGTCACGGCCACTTCGGCCAACTGGAGGACCTGGAGAACCCCCCGGAACCTGGAAGACCTGGAGTGGAAGGGTTGCCTAGCTCTCCACGCAACTCGGACTGGGGCCGCAGGCCTTCTGCACGCTGAAAACCTCACGAAGTGTTTTGAGCATACATAATACAAACTAATTTACATTGTTATACAAAAAAAATTATTCGTAAAATTTCAAAGTATTTTCTTTGTATGCTTATGTATGCTCAAAATACTTTGTTGCATCAAGCTGCTAGTTTGTACACTGTGAGAAAAAAGTACGGAAAAAGTACGGAACATGTCTGGTCAATAATTTGCCTGGACCGTCCGTAATTGCCAACTACGGAACGTTCCGTACTTTTTTCCGTACCCATTTACATGGGTTTATATGGAGCAAGTACGGAACGTTCCGTACTTTTCTCCGTACCTCCGTACTGTATTTTTCTGTACCATTTCCGTACAAAAGTACGGAATTTTTTACAGTGTAATGTTTTAAGAGCACACCAGCCACCTGCCTAACTATTGGCTTCAGGTGGCACCAGTAACCCTGAGCGTGGTACTATGGCCGCCAGAAACTAAATACATAAATAAATAAATAAATAAGGAATCCAAAAGAAATTTCTTTTTCAATTTTCGGGCACAGACTTTTTAAAATGGAATAGAGGCAACCCGCTTCACCTTGCTCATCTGGAGAACTTTGTCGTCTTCTCCGGTCTTCTCCTATACCTCCAGGTGGACCCGGCTCAGCCCGCGTGCCCGCCTAGTTAAGGCCACTCTGCCGACGGCGATGCCCCACGCTGCCGGGCCGGCGATACCCCGCGCTGCTCCGCCGGGCGGCAATACTCCACGCCCCAGAGTGCGACCACGACGGGTTCGGCGGCTCGCCGGGAGATGGCGCTGCGTTCGTGGCGGCAAAGCGCGGCAAGGGCACTTCCCTGCCCCCCCCCCCCTCCCGACGGGGCCCAATCAAGGGAGGACCGTGGGGGGGGCCCCCCCCCCCCCCTCTCTCTCCTCCTCCTCTCTTTCTCTCTCCTCTCTCTCTCTCTCTCTCTCTCGCCTCCCCTCTTCCCCCCCCCACACACACACACTAAGGCGAGGAGAATGGCACCTTCGACGATCAATGCACGGAGTAAATGGTCATTTTCGTCGAGGTCATGGTGGTAGAGATGAATTGCCGTAAGGGTGTCGCACACTCTCAGCCTTTTACTGACTATTTCTCATTAGCAGACGCATTTCTGTGAGCAGCCATGATACTTAGAATCCCGTTCTTAAATTCTTTGTACTTAACTTGGAAAACGGTAATACCAATACAGTAATTAGCGATTGCTAAGTAGTACTGACAAAAAAAATACTATGTATTACAGAGTTCCAAGTGCTTACAGAAATACGCCTGCTAATGAGTGAAAGGCTAAGGGTGTAGGGATACTGCTAGAGCGGTAGAAAAGGAAGGTCCAAATGCGTGGTTACTCCATGACTATTTTTGTTGAATTCTTGCGGTTGCGGTCCAGAGCAGTATGGACTCACGCACAACTCTGTGGTCCAAAGGACATGACAAATACAACATATGCCTTCTAGTCGAAAAGGGGCAATAAAAAACAAAATAACAACATACAATTTTGCCCGGCTAAGTTATACCTGCGTTCCTTCCTTCGCATTTCCAATGTAACAATGTTGGCTCCTAATCACGAGTGTAGGGCGCTGCGGTTAGATTAACGAGGGTATTCCCCTAGGCCGCCTGGATCGCGATTGCCCATAAACATGCCAAGTCTCACTTTATGATCGGCCCGTAAGTTGATCGCGCTCGCCTCCGCTACCGCTGCCGCTCGGATTAAGAATCGATGAATCGATTTGGAATCGATCAGTACGCCTGCACTCGTATCCGGCTAGGCCGTGATAACTCAGGGACCCGAAGCAGTGGAAGCAAAGACTGTGTGTGGAGTTGCAACTGGACCAGAGGAGCCTGCCGCCCGCCGGGCCGCCGCCTTCCGGTAATGACGCTCTGTCTCTATCGCACTCGTGGGTCGTACCGTTCGGGTGCGAGAGAGACAGAGCGACGAAGCGCAGTTCGGCCCGCAAGAGCATAACTCAGCTCTCGTTTCTGCTCCACATTCCGGCGTACATCATAATTTGATTCCAGGCAATAAATTGGTTATAATTGTGCGGGCCAGGTTGGGCCGAGCTGCGCAGCGCGCAGATCATTTCCAATTCATCACTCACGCGGTAGCAACTCGTTCCCTTGCAGCAGGCTGTCGCTCTGTCTCTCTCGCACCCTTACGGGTGGTCACATGGGCGCGAGAGAGACAGAGTGACGAAAGTGCGCTCCGGAATGAGACTGCTCTGGTGGTCGCGGACCGACCGACCGCACTGCACCGCCGGAGTTTCCGCCACGCGTTCGCGCAGTCGCCATGGTTACTGTGGGGAGTACCAGTCGTTGCCACGGTTACCACGGGGAAGTACCAGCCGTTGCACAGTGAGTCAGAAGACTGGCGCAGGCGGCCAAAACTCTTGACGCGTTTTGAGCTCCAGTGTCACTAAACAGGACTCGAACCGATCGTGTGACCCCACCAATGGATTCCTCGTTTGGAGAGCAATCCATTGGTGGGGTCACACGATCGGTTCGAGTCTCATTTAGCGACTCTCGGGCTCAAAACGCGTCCGGAACTTTGGCCGCATCCATCGCCCTTCTGGCCCACTGTGCGTTGCCATGGTTACCCGTCCGGGATGTCCGCCGTAAAGCACGGCCAATGAGAGGCGGACTCCTCAAATCGGTCCGGACGGCGCCGTTCTTCAAGTGGCCGGCGGCCTCGGATTCTCGGAGAGGCAGTGCTTTCCACGTCGTGAATAAAACAAGGCCGCGCCGTGCCGTGCATTGCAGTGCAGTGCCACTCAAAAGACGGCGGTACCCCGCGCGTTCAGCGTTCAATGGCTTTCCTGGAGGCCTTTTGTGCGTAAGGTATCAAAGTCACCGCTGTGCCGTGACTTTGGCTGCGCGGGCTGACACACACTAGCTGCGTTCGTATCCACGTTATTGCTTTACGTGGCCTCACCATAAGTGCGAGAGAGGAGAGAGAGAGAGAGAGAGAGAGAGAGAGAGAGGAGAGAGAGAGAGAGAGAGAGAGAGGAGAGAGAGAGAGAGGAGAGAGAGAGAGAGAGAGAGAGAGAGAGAGAGAGAGAGAGAGAGAGAGAGAGAGAGAGAGAGAGAGAGAGAGACCTCGGACTCCGTTGCGACTCGAGGGTCCGCGAGGCCCACTTCCTCATCAAGCCATGGGCTGCGTGCCGAGATGCCGAACGGTGCGCGGTTTACGCGTCACTCTGTCTCCCTCGCACTCCTAGGGCCGTCAGCCCCGTCCGTGGGGGTGCGAGAGAGACAGAGCGACGCGGGCAGAACAAGTTTACTGCCGCCGTAACGAGCCACTCAAATCTTACGGTGAGGCATCGGCTTCTCCAGCTTCGCGAGCTTCGCGCATCGCATTAGACGACTCTTTACTTTGTCGCCCCTCATTGGCCAAGGTAATGAGTCCTTGTTGTTGTTTTTATTTTGCATCGCCCCGGAAGCCCTTCAAGTAGATCGTAAAGCAGCGCGCGCCTCGCCACTCCATTATTCCGTCCAGATTCGTCACTTCGCCCCCGCCGCGTGCCCTGTTGTTGTTGTTGTTGTTGTTGTTGTTGTTGTTGTTGCCTGCCTAAAAGGCGCACCTTGCTGTGCCGGCGGCGGGGCGGTCTCCGAGACCTCCAGGACGTCCAGCAGGATGCATCTTGTCGGCCGCAATCAAGGCCCCGCCGCCGCGTTCCTGCCGTATGCTAATAGCGATTGACAATTATTAACGCCCCCCCCCCTCCGCGCTCATTATGTGGATCTTGTCATTAGAGACAATCCCTCTGCTCGCCGTTTTACGCCCGGTGTGTGTGTGTGTGTGTGTGTGTGTGTGTGTGTGGCGCGTGCGCGTGTGTGCGTTTAGAGATGAGTGTGTAAGTGTGTGTGTCTATAAGTGTAGGTAGGGGACTGTTAGCAGGGCGGGGGAAAGTCTCTGCTCAGGGGGTGGTCCGTTCATTTCGTCATTCAGTCCCAAACGCATCGCCCCTTCAAAATTTCGACACAAAAGTTCCAAGATTTTCGTTGAAATTGTCGTCGCACTTAAACGTTTCATTTGGATCGTCTGATTAGTTGGTCTTCGAGTAAGTCACGCCCCTTTATAAAAAGCTAAGAGCGATAGAGCCTCGAGAAATTTTTGTTTCGATGTTTCTTTCCTGGCTTTGTGAATTTTATTTCCTAGTAAATTTCTGTAAAGTGAAATGTACAGTGAATTTTCAGAAGTAAGCTATACTGTCAGCTTCACTACTACACTACACAGAATTTATCCCATAATGTGAAGAATCTTCACTGTAAGACATTTAGCGTGTACCCGAGATATTATAGAAGTCAAAAAGCAAAGTTTCTGCGTGTTTTTATTTTTGCTCTCTGATTTTTTGTCTTTGGTCGTTGTGTGAGAAAGCGGGATCGAATAGGGCTCCGTTATTGATGTCGGCCGTTCCGCTGCAGTCGTCGTCGCTCGCAAGACTCGCTGCAGACCAGACAGGCGCCTTGGTGACGTCACCTCGCCTCTGATTGGCCGCGGACACGCCACGGACACGTCGCGGACACGGGACGAGTGACAGGGGACGCGGGACGTGCATTAGATTTGAGAGTCCAGAGTGCTGCATCGGCCGTGATGGCTTATCCAAAAGACTCGATACCCTCGTTGACGTCGTTGCACAATGACAACGGGTTTTTAAAAAAAATCATTTTTTTTTCCGTAAAAAGTTTATACTTGGTGTGGGGGGGGGGACAGCAGGCTCATATTTCAGTAAAAACTTCCTGTTGCCTGGGTTAAAAATACTGTAAAGAACTAAAATAAAATAATGTTCTATCTCAAAACTTAAGATAACTGTAGCTGTGGTTATTTAAATGCGCACTCAGGGTGCAACGAACCGTGGGCATTGCAAACTCATATATTGCAGAAATGTAAAAAAGTGGTGCACGATAAAAATTTTTAAGTGTGTTACAAGACGCGTGTCATCTTTGCAGCCTTATGACTGGCGGAAAATAGATTTCGAACGGTTCGATTTGCGTCATTTTTGGACGAGACTGCTTTGCTTGTGCAATATGCGATCGCGAGCAAAAGGAGCGCACGGCTCGCCGCGCACAATAGTTTGCTTTGGTTTCTTCTCTTTTTGCCCTCTTTTTTGGCCCCGCCGGCCGACACAAAAGGATACTCAATTATAACGGCAAACAAATTCTTTCAAATTAGCAATCGGTCACGAGCCGCGCGCGGCCCGGGGCCCTAGAAACACGAAGCGGCCTGGAAAACGAAAAGGAAAAAAGAAGGAGCAAAAAGGCGCCCAATCGATTTGTATAGAGCGGCCAAAAAACGTGTTTCCCCATGAGGCAAATGAAAGGTCTCTGTGGCAAAAACAGGAAAAGAGAGGCGCGCAAATATCAGGAGAGGGGCGCATAGAGCAAACAATTGAAATAAAGGGAATAACAGAACGAATTTGATATAATGAATAATTGTGCGAGTGACAGACGGTGAACGGGTCCATTACAAAGTTGTCAAAGCATTGTGCTGACGTGGTATCGGGTAACGCAGTGCGGAGCCGCCTATCGCAGCTTCCTAGTATTTCAAAAAACAGGACGGAAAAACTGCGACAGTTGCACACAAAGCCGAACATAGGCTCCTGCATGCGTGATAATCTTGTTGGGCGGTAAAAAACCGGGTCCTGCTTTTTCCGGGGACTCCCTGGAAATCGCTCATGTCCTGCTTTCTAGCTACCTGAGACAAACAGGAGCCGTTTTCTGCCGTGCGAACTTCCTCATGATGGCAACGTCACCACAGGGGTTGGCGTTGGCTTTTGCGTGTAGGGCAGGGGCCCGAAAACGGTTGGCGCAACGGCCCAGAAAAACAGCCACATAAAGACAATTGTTGACTTTTTAGTCATTATGATGAGTTGAGAACAGTGAGGAACAGTCCCATTTACTTAAGTTTTCCGCGCCATCTGCAGACATGTCGGCTGTCGGCACTCGGACTTGGGGGTCGCGTCATTCAGCAGTCACACTCTGCCCCACTGCATCTCTCTCTCTCTCTCTCTCTCTCTCTCTCTCTCTCTCTCTCCTCTCTCTCTCTCTCTCTCTCTCTCCCGCATCCCGAGCCGCAAACCGGCAGTGCCAGCACGGAGCGCCCGCCCGCCCCAGGTGTTTCGCATAGACCATCATTGATACGTGTCAGTCAAAATGCAAACTTTCAACCCTTTGATTAGTGGATGAATATTTCATGCAACACCCGGTGATTTATGCATTGAGTGATTGACTCCGAGTGATTGATCCCTGATTGAGGTTCATCCCCTTTCCTCTATGCTGGCGCTCTGTCCCTCGCACTCCGCCACCGAAACGGTGGTCTCCTCCTCCTCCCTCTCGGTGCGACACACGGTGCGACCCCTGTCCCGGCCGCTCTCAAGGGGTCGTGAGTGACCGGCGCTGACCGCACGACGACCTGCTCCGTCCCCCATCCCGCTGCCCTCGTTGTAGTGCAGCACGATGTAGCTCCGCTTTCCCGGGCATAGCAATAAAGCACGGCGCTGCAGCGCCTCGTCTCAGTCCCACTTAGGATCCGTTATCCCTAGAAAAATGGGTGGGCAGGCCGCGGGGCCGCAAACACGAATAAATATCACGCGGGCGGGGCGGGGCGAGGCGGGGCGAGGCGGGGCAGTGGCCCGCGGTGGCCGCAAACAGCAGCGACCTCGGCGCCTCCCTCCAGGATGTCGTCGTCGTCCTCCGAGACGCCCCGGCGGCAGGACTTTCTGCGGGATCAGCTCGGCCGCGGTTGCCCCCCTGGTACCCCCCCCCCCTCCCGCCCCTCCTCTCCTGCTGGATCAAGCAAAACGCCTAAGGTTGGGGCTAAGCAGGACGACAAATCGTCTGTTTTCTCCTAAGTGTGTGCAAGTTTGCGTGTGCGTGCGTGTGTGTGTGTGTGTGTGTGTGTGTGTGTCGTAGAACGGCCTAGAGATGCAGAGCGGGATGAAACCGCACAGCCTCCACCCACCCCTCTCTCTGTCTCTCCGGTCCAGGGACACACAGCGCGTCCGTTCCGGGGGACGCTGCTCCGGGTGGTGCGTGTCTGCGCGCTGGTTGAGAAGCCGGCATTCTTTACCCATAATGCATCTCAATTCCTTACGTCTCACTTCATCCCGCGCCCTTTCGGCTGTGTGTGTGTGGTTTTTTTCCTGCCGTGCGTTGAATACGTTATTGTGTCCGCTCGGGGTGGACCACACCACCAAGCGTCCACCGCCCACCTCTCCAACCAAACCCACCCCTAGCAGCCAGCCACCCTCGACTTTTCTGGCGTTGAACAAAAAGTGGGTCATGAAGTGCATAATGGCTGCTGCAATTCGCGTGTGTCAAAAGTGTCAATCCGCCTCTGCGGCTTTCTCGCTATACGCTGTTTTCCTTGTGACGTCAAACTGCCCCCCCCCCCCTCTCCCCCCCCTGAACGCCAGGCCGCACGTGGCACGAGCGCGGTGACTGTATCACCTGTCAAAAGGAATTCCGAATGTCAATCGAACTCAAAATCGGTCGCCGTGACGTTCGCTCGCACTGCAGGCGTCCAGAGCTTTATCTTCCGCGGGGCGGGGCGGGGCGGGCGGTGCGCGCGTCCGAACCAAACAAAGCAGAAATGGGAAAATAAATAATACGCAAGATGAAATAATACTTCCAGATAATTTAGTACAACGGGCGGACACGTGGGCCGTAGCTGTGCGATACACGCCAACGCGTTTGGCAGGTTAAACAGGAAATCAATACCCCAACCGTATCGAAAATCCAGCGCACACACACGTACTGAGGCCACTAACACACGCGCACACATTTATATCTTTTTTCTTTCAGAGAGAGCCATGCACGCACGGAGCAGCAAAAAAAAACGGCCGGAGGAAATAAATTAAAAATGGCTTTGGTTGTGTAGCCCGCGGGCAGCGCGGCGCTGCTGGCCATTCTCTATTTTTTTCACAAGCCGAAATGGCGTATCGATGTTTACGAAAGTGGACGTCATACATTAGATATGTCGTCGGTTGTCCGGCGCTGCCGAAACGCCGAAATGGCGCTGCAGCAGGAAATGAGAGAAAAGGACAAAGGACCGCAACGCGCCGCACCGCGACGCTCTGCGACACGCGCGCCAAGGTCGCCCGCCACCAAAAATAGGCTGCAATTGAAAAAAAAGGGGGGCGAAAAACGAAAATTGCTTAACTTTTAACTCAAAAGTTTTAGGCACGAAGTAGCTTCACTTGTGTAAATCTTGTCAGGATGTCAGAAACCTGTCTGAAAACCTGATCAAAATTCACGAACCTCTGAAAGCTGAAAAATTATTCTGACATTCTGTAGAACTCGGGCCATAAATATCAGAGTAAATTTTCAGAATTTCAGGTTTCAGAGGTGCGCGAATTTTGATCAGGATTTCAGATATGATTCTGACAATATGACAAATTTTGCATGAGTGTTTATAATTACCCGGGGGTTAGGTTTTTTTATACATTTTCTTTATTTCTAGTCTTGTCCCTAATGCAATTCCGAAATTTTCTATACGATTTTAATGAGATTTTAGCAGAGAAGCAGACCTTTGTACTCTGATTGCAGTGTTGAAATCTGGTTCAAAAGTCTCCGAGTATTTTTTAACTTTGGTTGTTTTCTTTTGATATTTCCTGGTTGTTAGATTTTGGATAATAAACAAACTTTTAATTAGTTGGTTTAGCGTGTACTTTATTTCACACAACTCCACTGAACACTGGATAGTCTCCTGACCCATAGCCCTACGACTTCTTTTTACTTCACAAAAGCTTAAAAAAGGATGCTGCATTGATTTGTTTGTCTCCACGACCGAAGCCCGCTGGCACATTATAGATAGCAGAAGAGACACACTCGCATTTACATTGGCATAAAAAAAAGTGACGGGGGCTGCCGCGGTGGTGATAGGTGGACGCTGTCCAGGGTGGCGAGTAAGATAGGGAGGGTCCAGCAATAATAAGAGGCAAAATGTTTTCGGGAAAAAAATGAAAATGGACTTTGAATAATGCAAAGGGGTTGTGTGTACTGTATCAGTTGTGGGCACGCTGTCGGCGGCGACACGCTCCCTTCTCTCTCGCACTTCGTTTTGGCGGTTCTTCGTCGCAGCTTTCTTGCGGATGTGTGGCGGCTTCCTGGGCCACTCTGTTTGCTTGCCCAGGCTGCTTACCCACAAGCTGGCGTGCGTCTTCTTTTGGAAAAGAGGAGTGACTGATGGAAGGTCCGCGTCTAACCGAATTTTTGACGTGTTTAGTCGTCCGCAATCTCATTCAACGGGTTGAAAGCAGGACTCGGCGACGCAGTTTTGTTCGTCCCCCTGCAAGGTGGGGCCGTCATGGGCCATCACGGGAATTCTTTCTTCTTGCCTGTTCCTGTGATAAAGACAAAAAAGTTCTTCACTCTTAATGTCCTACAACTTACAATGAAATTTAACCTACGTTACAGTGAATTTTGCGCAAGAATCCTTTGCCATGCGAATCTTTAATTTCATTGAGACACAAAGAAAAACCTGCGTAAAACGAAGAAAAACTACCTTCGTGATACGAAGAAAAACGACCTTTGTGAGAAGAAGAAAACTAACTTGTGATACGAAGAGAAACTACCAAAAAGAGTTTTGATTTGTTGTTTGGCTCATTGATGTGGTTGTGTGACTTGCCGGATCAACAGTGCAAGAGTGAGACACTCCTGTTGAGAACAACAAGCAGTCCTACCAAAGTGCATGGCACAAGTCGGACGACCTGAAAGCAGCTGTGAAATCTTCCTCGGCCACAACACCCCGTTCTCCTTCAGTGTGCTCTGGGCGGCGCGCGGCGCGGGCGGCGCAGGCCCCGTGAGCAAACACAACGCAACCTCAACAACGGCCAAACAGCATTAACCTAATCAGGCGAATGCTAATCCTCGCCAGGACGAGGCAGGCCCCCCGCGGCCTCAAGGTGCCTCGCCGCATCCTTAATTTGTCGCAAGCCGCGCCTGCTGAGGCCGTGGAGTCACCTCCCCCCTCTCTCATTGGCGGAACATCTCGTTCAGGTGCGAGAGCGACAGTAGACTGACGGCCGCTGTGCGCGCAGTCACTGTGCCGGACCGTGCCGGTTCACCCCGCCGAGTCGAGTACGGCCCGGCCAAGCCGAGTCCTTTAGTGGCCTCCCATTAGTACGGGATCAAAGCGACACGTAATGCGATGCAGTGCATTCCGGCTGTAAAAGAATAATAATCCAGCCAAAGGGAAGCAGACCGATTGCAGGCGAGTAATTGTTCCCCTGCACATCTTTTTGATGAGTCGAGTCTTAAATCGTTGGGCCCGGGCCGCCGAGGCCCCTCAGTCGCCGCTCTTGAAGCGGCAGGCGGCCCCGCGATTTGCTGCGAGGGCGCATTAATATGGATTAAGTGGTAATGCCGTCTAGTCGTGTGGTTTCGATTATTCTGCAGTGCTCCAATTTTCATTGTTTTATTGCTTCGCCGATTATGCAGGGGCAGAGCGAGACGCCGTCTCTCCGCCGCCATGTTGAAAAGCTCATTTTATTATTCCTGTCCGTTTTGTTGGACCCGTCTTCGCGCCCTTGTCCGCGCGAGCCGCTTCACATTTGAAAAAAAAAATGTTTTTCGTTTAACTTATTATTTTTGCTTTGAATTCTTTCCTCATGCATGTTGGCGGCAGCTGTTTCCACACCCAGCGACGTCATCAGCATCCACCCCCTTCCTGCGATCCGCGTGTGTGAGTGCGGGTGTCTGTGTGTGTGTGTGTGTGGGGGGGGGGGGTGAAGGGATGGTCAGTTTGTCTTAGATAAGCCTCACTAAAAGTTCTAGAAAATTAAACGCACCAGACACTCTTCTTGTCTTATGGCGAGTACTCTCCGTATTTTGGTGACAATTCTGCGTATTTTGCTGAAAATTCTGCGGTGGCGCAGCTGACTTTTGATCTAACCATTGAAAATTTATTGTCTCTCGTAGATATTTTGACGAACATTGTATGGAGGAAATCCCCTCTTTAATATTTTGGCAGCCTTTCACTGGACGGCATTTTATGCGTGTACATGATAAAAGCTCGTGGTCCCGCCCGTGAGTGATCTGCGAGGAGAAGTTATTCTGCAACCTAGACATTCCATTCTAAGCAGCCGACAAATCCCCCCCACCCCCCTCCTCTTCCTGGCTGTCCCTGCCGCGCGCCTAATGCGCTTGTACGGTAGCCGGTCGCCTCCAGGAGTGCCTTGTGTGGTCACGCTCCTTGACAGCCGGCCTGCCTGCCAGCCTTCGTCACCGTGTCCTGTCGAGTCCGTCGGACGTCCGTGTCGCGCGCCGACCCGCGATGCGCTTTATTGGCTCCAATACCACAAATATATCCCCCCCCCGGCCTCACCGGCCGGCCTCCCCCCCCCCCCCCCCCCCCCCCCCCCCCCGCTATCACCACCACCAATTCACTTGCCCCCACCGCTCGCCCGCTTACTGAGCCTTTATTGGTTCCATTTGGACTGCTCCGCGCCGTCGCTCCTCCCACCGTGCCCCCTCTTTGGCCGGGGGGCCGCAGGGGCCGCGCGGAGGGGCCAGAGGGGCGTCGTCGCGCAGCGCGGTGCATGCTGCACTCGTAGAGCGGTGCATTCATCATGGTCACTCATCATTGCCACTCATCATAGTCACTCGTCATAGTCACTCATCATGGTCACTCATCATAGTCACTCATCATAGTCACTCATCATAGTCACTCATCATAGTCACTCATCATAGTCACTCATCATAGTCACTCATCATAGTCACTCATCATAGTCACTCATCATAGTCACTCATCATAGTCACTCATTATAGTCACTCATCATAGTCACTCATCATGGTCACTCATCGTAGTCACTCATCATAGTCACTCATCATAGTCACTCATCATAGTCACTCATTATAGTCACTCATTATAGTCACTCATCATAGTCACTCAGCACAGTCACTCATCAGAACGTCGAGTCTGCTTGGATGTTTTCTCGCGTTTACTGCGCAACTGTGTGGCCTGACCCTCGCACGCCTTCACCACAGGCGTGATAGTAGCGGCACAGGGGTGTTTGTCGTACCCCTTCGTACACGGCGTACTAAGTTATTCAAACATTACAGACAGTTACCACCCTCGGGCCGCTCTGGTCCGTCCTTCAGTCCGTCCTCCGGTCCGTCTGTCTCCATCTCTCTTTTGCATAAATTCATTTCATTAGGGGCGTCAAATATTTGCGTGCGGCATCGCAGAATGTCTGGCACGGCCCCGGCCGCGCCGTCAGCAGATGGCCCTGGATCTCACAACTATAATGTACAGTCCGGGAGCAGCAGCGGCCAGCCCAAGTGGATGCAGCCTCCTCAACTAATTAGACACAACTCTGGTAGGCCTCCTCGGCCCGAGCCCGGCCAAGGTTCACTCGGGATCAGCTTCGGCGCTAATGAATGGATGAATGAATGCATGAGTGAAGGACGTCGCAGATTCCCTTCATTCTTGCCAGGGCAGCAGAATGCCATTGCAGGAGGAGGTGGTCAGTGGTAAAACCACAGCGATCCTGCATACTCACGTTTAAAATAAAGGTGCGTTCGAAGACGTTTCACCTGGCGTTACACTTGAAATGAAGCATTGTGAGACGAAATCCCCACATGTCTGTGAAGGATGAGCCTGGTCTACGAGTAGAAACCTAGTAAACGGGAAAAAAGGACCAGGCCTTAATTTACGAGTGATGGCATTGTCAAAACACAGTTTTACCTGCGTGAGGTGGCGCCCCTTCGCCGTTCCAGACTCCTCGCCTCCCCTCGGCTCATTTGGGCCTCCTTTTCCGCGTCCGATTTTAATTCCGATTCACCCATCAATATGCAAACAAGATTTCAAATGGGAAAATAACGAAAGGGAAGACGCGTGCATTGATGCCGCGTCATGCACTGTGAAAAGGAGTGTTGCCCTTTCGGCACGGCGGCAAAATGTCTTCGCGGCGGTCTCTCTTGGGGCGCCACGTCTCAGGCTTCGCTTATTTTGTTCATTCGGTCGCGGAGCAGGTCACGGCAAATCAGCCCATTATAATATGCAAGACCGTTTCCGAATTATACAATGAGGACCTTGATAACGGCGGATGGTGCGGCCCGCGTGCTCTGTCTCGCTTTGGCAACGGAGCAGGGATGGGAGAGACAGAGAGAGAGGAAGGGGGGGGGGGGAGAGATTGCCGAAGGAGGGGCAGAGCGCAGATGGCCCAGTACGTACAGTAGCGATACACCCTGAACCCACCCTCTCTCAGTGTACTCTAATTTTTGAGTCGCTATCAAATTATTCCGTTTTGCTAATAAGCGGAGAGCCTGTTTTGCCCCCAAAGATGCTGCTCGCTTTCGGATGAGTTTTTACCCGTGGCATTTACGCTGTGGGCAGGCAGAAAGTTGCCACATACGGTGAAACTATATGTCCGAAATAAGCGATCTATCCTTTGGAAAGAAAAATAGCCAGCGGTACCTCCTACGATTATAAATATATTCGTAAATTGTAGGAGAACCTCTTTACATTTTGTTTACAGTGCAGAATGCCTGGCCCGCAGCCGCAAGGACGACCTGCCCTAGAGGTGGAAGGTCCGCTAAAGTCAATTACTAGTTAGTCCACCCAAACGCGAATGTGAATGTGCAGGCCACTTCACGCGTGGTGCAGCAGGGCCTGACAGCCCGGTGCATTTTTAAATCCCAATCACAAGCTCGATCAAGTGACTTATGTAAAACACGGGGCTGTGCTAGCGCGCGCTAGTGCGAGGGGTGGGGACAGGGGGCGTGGCTGGACATGCACACAAAGAATGTCCCCACTACAGCCCCCCACTACTGCGCACGCTGCGGAAAAACGTTTTCCTCATCTCCTGGAATTGGAAGTGGTACACCGAGGACTCAAAATCTCGGATGCAGCCCTACGGACAATATTTTCATATCGTGACAAGCGAGGTCTCTACATTTTGCAAGAAATGTTGGATCTCGTTACATCTTTTCAAATCGCAATGAATTTCTGCAAATCCTGTTTTTCGTAACGAGATCTCAACTACCTGAAAAGACCTCGTTTGCAACCCTACGTAAAATAGTTCTTGTGGGATTTTTAGACCTAATGCTACATGCTTTAGTCGTTCTGCACAGCTGTAGAGAAAAGAATGCGGGCCCTAACGTGCGTACGACCGTCGGGAGTGGAGAAGTCCCGGACACTCATCATCTGTTTTCCAAGTTGAGCGGGGGGTGGGCCGGAGGAGCATAAAGTGCCTTACAGTGAATGGCATTCGCGAGCAGTATATCAAGGGGATTGTCAAAATGCCACGTGACCAGCAAACCAGAGCATGACGGCCAAGACAATGTGGGTGAACAGCAGCGCGGGAACATAAGACAGAGTGGAAAGCGCGGGAAAAACGTGGCCCCCTCTCCTTAAGTCTTAAATGTTGCATGTTTTCAAAACTGGAGGGTTAAAAATATTTCGAGTGTCGGATGAATAGCGAAGGTTGGGCACACGCACGCAACACAAGGATTTTTTTCCCATAACCTCACTATAATTTCCCTACCCACCAACAGCAACAGCAGCCTCCACTATGTTTCCATCACGTTAAGTTTGTAAAGCATCCAGTGCAGGGCCAAAGACTTATCAGCATGCTCAACTTGTGGAAATCGTGCGGATGCATCGTGGCAACAGAAAGGTGAAGTGTAACCGCTACGGCGGCAGACGAGAGATACTTACAACAATGAACCCCTCGGTTCGATTTGTCTTGTGTCCACACAACAGTAAGGGTGAGTCTGGCCTGGGCTGGCGTCCGCCCCGTGCCATCCCGGTACAGCCCTTGCCGCCTCTTGTGTCCATATTTATTTTTAATCTTTAAACTTGCCAGCCCCGTCCGTGAGAGCGCTTGTTAGGGGCCTTGCCTTTCACCTCGCCGTGTGAGCCGCCCCTTCCACCTCACCACGCCTCGCCACGCCCCGCAGAGCCACACGTCGAGGCTGTTCGTCCGAAATTAATCGTGCAAACACGATGCGTGAAATCGGCGTCCCCTTCCTTCCCTCATTTATCCCAGGCGACGTTTCTCACGTTTTTGTGTCTCTATTTTTTCATTTTTCGCCCCAGCAGGATGTCCGCGGCGTGTTGTGTGCTCGCTGGAATTAAGACCGGAAAATGGTGAGCAAACGGATTAAACGGCGCGACACCCATCTCGCCCCTTTGCGGTCCACCGCGGTGAGGACGTCACATACGGTCCGCGCGCTCACCTGATGCCTGTCCTCTGCGCAGTGGAGATCGCCTGTGAATCCTGAATCGTCTCTGGGCCCAGCTGATACGCGATTTGCGTTGAGACGAATATAACAAAAAATCCAACAAATCAGTCAAATTTATTTTTCTACATTTGACAAAAAGTTCTTACGAATGAGACAGAATGTCCTTACAAATGGGATAATATTTTTATGCTGCACAACATTCCTACAAATGAGAAACTTTATTCTTACGAAGTAGACTATTCATACTAATGAGACACAAGATTCTTTCGAATAAGATACAAGATTCTTACGAAAGAGACACAACATTCCTACGAGGGACACAGCATATTTACGAAAGAAACAATGTGTTTACGTCAATGAGACACAATATTTTTACGAGCGTGAAACTTAAAACTACTCTTAATAAGACACAATATTCTTACATAGACACAATTTTCTTACGAAAGAGATCTTTATGTTTATGAGCAAGACACAATTTTCTTACAAATGTGAACAAACTCTTACAAACGAGGCATCGCATTCTTTCGAATGAGACACGATCCACATGCCATCGAAGCCGACCATTCGCAATACCAGTGTGCACCGTCCGTGGCCATGTGGTGGTCGCCCTAATCCGGTCGGCCTGCCACCCGAATAAACTCCATCGGGGCAGAGAATGTCGCGGAGAGGCGATCATGGCAAGCCAGGCGTCACGGCGCGGAGAGTCGCTTCATCGGGAAGGGCGGCGCTCACTCAAAGCGCTTCGCAAGGATCAAGTATTTTTGGACGTTCCGCTCGGGCGGCGCGAAATCAGACCGGCCGCGACTTGTCACTCGCTCCGCCGCGCATTAAACGGACCAATCAGAGGAAGAGGAACGAAAAAACCTTTCAAGGGAGTTTCAATTTTGCCGTTTGTTTTTTTGGGGGATCGACGCGGAAACTTAGTTAAAATAAATATAATTCTTAGTGACCTTCCAAAGGCCTATGCTCTTAAGTGCGTAGTTTTAATGCCTTTGTTTTACCAGTGTCATGCTTACCTAGGTATCTAGCGTCGCGCTTGCCGGCGTGTGTTAGGTTAGGCCCGCTCGGGCTTCGACCATGCACCGCGCTGCCCAGCGGCTACCTGACTCCCGATCACAATGAAATGAATAATTTGGGCCGGGGACAAAAGAACGGGAGGAAAAAATCACTGGAAATAAACCATTAACCATTTGTATCAATAATGTAGGACGGTCGCATGAAAGGCATGAAACATGAAGCACCATAAAGCCTTTTTTTACTCTTTTCTGTTTTTGCATTCCTCGCTCATCTCTTTTTCGCCGCTGCAGTTTTATGACGTGTTTTTAGCGCGGCAGGCCGCGTGATTACGTCTGTGATATTGAAATTAGAAAAATAGACGGCCACTGTTTTTTTTTCGGATGTGCTGGGCTGTTTCCCGATGGGCACGGGCACCCGGAACAGCGCCAACCGCCGTGCCAAACTTTGCCGACCTGCCATGCCGTGGCCATGCCCTCCGGGGGCAGCGGTGGGAAGTGCTCCAATCACTAGTGCGATTGCTTTCAATTCGTTTTTCACTCACCAAATGGATACTTTCGTTGTCCTTAACTATTCCCTTATGTGTGCTTATTGAAAGCTTCCGTACTGTGCTCAAGCATTTATAAAACCGAACCTAATTTATGAACAAATAAGAAACTTTGTACATAACTGACACTTGTGCACATAGGTCAAAAATTATGAACAAAAAGCGACAAGAAGCCCCTTACCCCTATCTGAAATGGCTTTTTGAGAGACACGCACAGGCAGGTTTTTTTTCGATCCTGCCTTCCCACCTCTGATTGCACCAGGTAGGCAAAGCCCACTACATGCAACCCGAAATGAAGGCCGTGAAGGCTGCGAAGGCCGGCCGAGGGACGCATAAAAGGCGCGCGCGGCGCGATTGATGGTCCACTGGATAAGTCCACCGCGCTGGTAATATACGAGTCGCCGTATTTCACCACATGTGCCATTGCGGGCATCCCGCTTATTTCTGGTATTGTCCAAATCCATGTTTTTTTTTTGCCCCGCGTCACTAGATGTGTGTGAGTGTGTGTGTGAGAGAGACAGCATGAGCGCGAGAGTATATGTGAGTTCCGCGCTCTATGCTCTCGGTCGACGATGTATACTCTCTCTCTCTCTCTCTCTCTCTCTCTCTCTCTCTCTCTCTCTCTCTCTCTCTCTCTCTCTCTCTCTCTCTCTCTCTCTAACTCCCACACACACACTTTTTTTATCGTTTCATTCTGTTCGAAAAACTGTCTGTTCATTTGTCCACCGCAGACCAACACAATAGGGGGACACGCATTGGCGCGAGAAACATACACAAGTCAGTCGCTTTTGACACCGTCGCGCGCTCGCAGTGCGCTCGCAGTGCGCTGCGCCATAAGACCGATGTGTGCAAGCCGAGCAGTGTACGAGTGCCGCTGCTGCCGTTGTAACGACAATGGGTATGAAGAGCTGTGTGCGCAGTGCCATGGACGGCTCGGCATGCAACGTGGAGCTAATATGAAGCGAGTGTCTTGCGCGGACGCGTGTCTGTGTGTGTGTAGGGTGCGCGCGCATGTGTGTGTGTGTGTGTGAGAGAGAGAGAGAGAGAGAGAGAGAGAGAGAGAGAGAGAGAGAGAGAGAGAGAGAGAGAGAGAGAGAGAGAGAGAGAGAGAGCGCGCTTTCGTTGGTCTGCGCGGCGCTGCACTCCGTAGCTCCCCCCTCCCCCTCCGCCCCCTCGCCCGGAGAGCGAAGGCGCGTCGGTGCCGCGAGTCGTGTCGGACAGCCACAACAAAAAAACGGCGTGGATCCAGAGGGCTGAGGAAGGGCGAATGACGACAATCTACCTTCGTATCTTGATTCCTAGATGGCTCCTTGGAAGGTGGGTAAACAGCCAGCCACACGGGCCAAAAATACTACTGCACCCCTCCCTCGGGCCAGGTCTGGACCCACCTCTGTCCGAAACGAGACGAGATGATGTGCGCGACGCCGCGCCCGCATCGCGCACCGAGGATCACAAACAGATATATGAGAAATTTACATTTTTATTCATTAAATCCTGCGCCCTTTTTTTTCTTTTTAATTCTTCTGTTTTGTTCGGTCCGAAACTGCTTTCGCCCTGCTATCCCCCGTATGGAAAAAAAGGCAATCAACCGGAATCTGGCGTGGCGCGGCGTGGCAGGGTCGTCATGATGCGGAATGCGTTGCGGCCAACGTGAGCTACTGCCAGATTCAAATCCCGGGCCGCGTTCGCGCCACGGCGGCGCGCTGCCATTGGCGGAGCGGGTGGGAGCGGGACGGCGCGAGCGGCGGCCGAGCGAGAGCCGAGCCGAGTCCGACAGCGCCGCGCGCCGTCAAATATTTTAACTATGCTTGTACTATCTAATACGGGGCATAAATATCGCCAAAGAGTTGAAAAACGGGGCGCTGTCCGGGACGCTCCGGTCCGCTCCGGTCCACGGCGCGGCTGTCGGGTGGCGCGGGTCATTCAGACGTGTCGCGCAAAAATAGGGGCGGCGCCGCAGAAATGAATGGATGTTTATTTCGATGTAACTACGGACATGAATGTGCGGCCGGGGCGCGGCGGGCGCTGTGCTTTGGGTGCCACCTCGACGGACAGACGCGCAAAACCACACGAACGACGAGGCGCCCACGTTTGAAACCTTACAAAGCATATTTCGGGCACACTCTAAATTTCTTACGAAGAAATTTCCCATAGTACGAAGGAAATGGCGCAAGCATAATACGAAGGTGGTTTTTCTTCGTATTACGAAGGTTTTTCTTTGTTCTTACAATGAAGAAGCTGAAAAGATTCGTATTACGAAGGAATATTGCTTCGTATTATGCTTGCGCCGAATTCACTGTAACATACAACTATAACTTAGGTCAAATTTCATTGTAAGACATTTAGAGTGCATGTGAGAACAAACTATTTGGTTTGTAATACGAAGAAATAGTTCGTAAATCACAAAGATGTTTCTTTGTTAGCTCGTGTGTGCTCAAAATACTTTGTTACAAGGTATTTTTCTTTTTAGAACATGGTTCCCACAGGTGTCCACCGGCAATTTACGAAATTTGATTACATTCCTCATTCAGGTTGCTAAAATTGCAAATTGCAAATTTTGCACACATGGCACATTTCCACAATATCACTGAGAATGAAAGAGTCTTGACCAATACCCAATTTCGGCCGACGTATATTTTATGACCCAAATTTGGGTGAGGAAGGATCCTCACCCAAACTTGGCTGAGCCATGCAGTGTCCCATCTACACCCAGAAAAATGGTTTCTTGATTTTTGATTTTCTTGGTTTTTGTAAGAAAAATAATCTTGACACAAGAAAAATTTTCTTCTTTCAAAAAAAAGAAAAAAAAAAGATCAAGAAAAATTTTCTTGCAAAAACCAAGAAAAGTAAAATTTTTCTTGATCCAAGAAGTCATTTTTTTGGGTGTATTACGCGAGTGCATACCCCCTCGTCTTATGGGGAGTACCATGGCGCAACCTTTCACCGTGAGACAGGCTGTGGCAATTCTCGATCGAGAATCGTCGTTCTTCGATTTCACTTGCACCCGTTCGGACGGCATGTTGTTGTTTGGCGCAAAGCGGAGAGGTCGCTCGGTGCTCGGACCGCGGTGGGCGTACTCCTTGGGCCGGGCCGTGATTTTGAAAAGTGGATTACAGTTTACGATCGAGTGGCGCATGCGCGGGGGGACGTTCGTTATGTTCCCGCGTAACGAATGGGGAGTCCGCGCTGGCCAACCAGTGGCCGC
Organism: Thrips palmi; assembly: GCF_012932325.1. Taxonomy (NCBI): domain Eukaryota; kingdom Metazoa; phylum Arthropoda; class Insecta; order Thysanoptera; family Thripidae; genus Thrips; species Thrips palmi. The sequence continues at coordinate 9,478,244 of NW_023144628.1, forward strand.
GCTGCCCGCGCGATGCGCTCCAGAGAATTATGTTTGGAGAAGAAAAGATAAATTGTATCATCAATAGGCTTGGCGGCTTGGCGCTCTGGAGACGTAAAATATGACTGCCACTGATCTGGACGCGGCGCGCTACTGCGCCCTAAACCTGGTCACACACACACTCTCACTCCAATACACTTACAAACAAGCGCGCGTACACACACACACACACGCACAAACGCACACACACACAATGAAAGTGATGTGGCCATGTGATACGGCGTGAGGAAGAAGAAAGGGAGGAAGGGGGACTGGGCCATGAATGAAATTTCGACTGGCGTACTCAATTTAGATCTAGATGGCGGTGCCGGGTCGCTCGGGCCCAAAACTGACGCACTCCCATCGCTTTGCCCTTTTTTCGCACTCTGCATTCGCCCAGTGAGTGAGTAATGTACCTGATTCGCTGATCGCATTTCAGAGATAAGAAGGCCCTACACTCCCCTGCCCCCTCTGCTCCAAAGCTTTCTCTCCCCGTTCCTGTAAATCCGGTGAACGGGCTGCCCTACCTTGAAGCCCGGTGTCAAACACGACCTCAACTGAAACTTAACTTCGAAATATGAATTTCTTTAAGGGATTGTGCATATACCACGTGACCCAAAGTAGGCCAATTTTGTGTGGAACTCTCCACGTTTGGTTCCACAGTGTATACCTGACGCACATTATGCAAAATACATCCTAATGTTTTAAGCGTGCGATTCGTTGCGTCCTGTTGCCGCTCCTAGGAAAAGGCAGAAGCGGTCCTTCGCAATGTCCGGCGAGTGCCCATGGCGCGCAGGCCCGGCAGGTCACGTCAGCACAAACGGCCCGTCACCTGAAGACGTAATGGACGTTGTATCCGTTACACCAGCCGGCCGGTTCCGAACGTGTCTGCGTCGTCTTTGCCGCCCCGGAGGTTTCCGGTTGGTGCGAGGGAGACGCGGCGACAGTGTCCGGATTCCCTTCACCGGAGAGAGACCGACCGGAGCGTCTAATTGTGACCGACGCGTCTGCTGCAAGTCCGCCGGACCACACCTCGCAAATTGAGTGGTGGGGACGGCCTCCTGGACGTCCTCCTGGACGTCCTCCTGGACGTCCTCCTGGACGGCCCGGCCACACACTGTGGCAAAAAGGTACGGGAAATTCTGTTAATTTTTTTGCCAGGATTCTCCGTAGCCCTCTTATCAATATTCTCCGTATGATCTTACAGTATTCTCCGTAGGGCCGCACAGTATTCTCTGTAAGTCCGCACAGTCTTCTCCGTAGGACCTGGAAGACTGTATAGTCCTACGGAGATCACTGTAAGGTCCTACGGAGAATACTGTGCGGTCCTACGGAAAATACTGTAAGAGCCTACGGAGAATATTGATAAGGGGGCTACGGAGAATTACCACAAGCTGTTTACAGAATTTTCCGTAGCTTTTTGCCACAGTGCAGGCTGAAGGCTGCCGACGCAGCGGTACCGCGACACTGCATTCTGCAAGCCCTGAAGGCCATAGGGGTGGAAGAACCCGAGGCACAGAGGGCTAGAAGACCGGTTGAGGAAGCCGAGAGACGCATTTTCAGGTCCAGTGTCGCTAAGCAGGACTCGAACCAAACGTGTGACGTGCGACCCCACCAATGGATACTGCAAAACGCGTTTGGGATTTTGACCGCCTCCACCGGTCTTCCGGCCCACTTTTGTGCGAGGTCCGCTCAAGCCATGATTCATCAATATTTGTCAACATTCCGTTCAGCTTTGTAGCGACAGTGCTTACAAGACAAGGGGTAAGATGTCAACCCGTTCGAAGGCGCGCCAAAGACCAGTCGTTGGTCTTTCTAAAAAGAGAAGGATCTGGAAATTTGAACGAGAAAGTGAAACTTAACGCGAAGCTTAAAATTCGGTAACAAAGCCCTCCTTAGAGCTGCTTGGCGAAAACTGAAAACCGTTTTTGCCACGTGAAAAAAAAAAACGTGTCCCGAGCCGTGTCCAGTGCTTTCCGACCTACCTGCCCTGCCACCCTCCGCAGCCACTCGGTCCCAGCAGCTTGGCGACATTTACGCCCCGTGCGCGGCCGCGCCGTTGTCCAACGGGCGAGTAAACTCTCTTACGCTGCAGCAGTGCAGCCCTGCTGAAACAAAAGCCGTGAAAAATGTGACTTGAGTGGCCAGGCCCACCACTTCTCCTCCCCCCCCCTCTCTCTCTCTCTCTCTCTCTCTCTCTCTCTCTCTCTCTCTCTCTCTCTCTCGCCGGACCTCTACTTCTCGTCTCGGCCTCATTGTCAAGGGTGCTGCGATGAACAATGAAAACAATTGCATGTCCTACATAACCTCTCCAGCCCCCGAGCTGGGCGCGCTGCGTGTGTGCCACCGGTGCCAGCCCGAGCGGCTGCAGACTGATGCCGAAAGTCGTTTCCGTCGCTCTGTCGCCCTCGCACTCGTGGACCGTCCCGTACAGGTGCGAGAGAGACAGGGCGACGAAAGCGACTCTCAGTCTGCACTCGCTCGGCCCGGAGGGTGGTGGAGGGCGTCCAAGGCGCTGCGGCGCGCTGCTCGGCCGCTCCAAATGCGCCACCAGAGACTGAAGTCGCTTTCGTCGCCCTGTCTCTCTCGCATCTGTACGGGGTTACACCTTGAGGTGCTAAAGAGGCAGAGTGACGAAATTGTCTCTCGGAACCAACCTCCAGCAGCGCCACCTGGAGGCTGGAGGGACTCCGACGGAGCCCCGCGGCCCAGTTTCACCGTGTGCACACACAGAGCGCGCTGCTGCAGTCTGATTCCGAAAGGCGTGTTCTGCTGCGTTTTTGGCGTGGAAGGCCGCATAGTGGGCCAGAAGACCGATGGAGGCGGCCAAAATCAGCTCCATACGGGATTTGAGCCGAACGTGTGACCCCACCAATGGATTGCTCTCAAAACGTGAAATCCATTGGTGGGGTCACACGTTCAGTTCAAATCCCGTTTAGCGACTCTAGGGCTCAAAACGCGTCTCGGATTTCGGCCGCCTCCGCCGGTCCTCTGGCCCACTGTGGGCCACGCCGAATGGAGTGCAGGCCGTGCCGTGCCGCGCCTTTTAGTGATGCGCGCTGATTGGTGCGCTGCCTCGCATTGTGCTTATTGCTGCAGGCTGGCCGCGCTGGCCGCGCTGGCCGGCCATCGTCATGGCGGCGGCCCCTTAATGACCTCAGTTGTCATTCCCGTCAAATAAAACAAACCATTTCAAACTTAAATTGTAATGTCGGGCGGACAAAGTGAAACGAACACAACGAGCCCCGGGTTGAAAAAAGAGGATGAAAAAAAGGGGTGAGAGAGAGAGAGAGAGAGAGAGAGAGAGAGACGCGTCGATGCAGCAGCAGAGCCATGGATTCAGTGGGAAAAATAGCGGAGGAGGAGGGGGTGGGGGAGGAATTAAAAAAGTGGAACAATCACCCAGCGGACGAATGCGGCAGAAGAATAAAAATGCGCGATGTGTGTGCGTTTGTTTGATGTTCGTTGCGCAATTAACCCAATCACCACGCTAATGTCAGCTTGCTTTCAATTCGCCCTGTGCACGCCGCGGCGCGTCTGGCCTTTTGCCGCCTCCTTCCTCGCACGCCCCGCTTCATCCCCATCTTCTTTCTTCTTCTACCTTCTATCTTCTCTATGTATCTTCATCTATCTACTTCTATTTTCTTCTTCTTCTTCTTCTTCTTCTTCTTCTTCTTCTTCTTCTTCTTCTTCTTCTTCTTCTTCTTCTTCTTCTTCTTCTTCTTCTTCTTCGTCTTCTTCGTCTTCTCCTTCTGGCCGAAAAAGGCAACTGGTGAAATTAGAGCGTGGTTTATCCCTCTGCGTTTTCAAGCGTTATCAGTTTACGCTTGAAATCAAGCGTGACAGGCCCATCCGCGATATTTTATGCTTGACTGAAGCATGGAGTTACACTTTGGTCTCACCATTGGTGTCACTGTACAAAGGAACGTACGTTGCTCGTGCGACGCGGTGACACCCCCGCGACATTGCTGACGGCCCTGCCGGCCACACCACCATCCTTCTCAATATGACTCTCGTTCGGAGTGTTTCCTTTTTTTCGGGAGCGCGACACCTTTTTCCTCCCCGCGAACAACACCACTCCGATGCGCTACGGCACTGGCAGTCGAGTAACGACGGCGTGGACACTGCGCGCCCCGGAGCTCCGCCGGACAGGACATGATCCGATAGATAGCGCCAAAGTTATACGGAGCCGTGCATGCAGCACAATAAGGCAGATAGACGCGCCCCCCGCCACGCCCGCGCTCCTTCAACATGGCATGACTTCGGTACTCATCATTATTTATGTGCTGCGACAACCGTCCGTGCCCGGCCATATTCCACACACACACACACACACACACACACACACACACACACACACACACACACACACACACACACACACACACTAGCACAGCCACGCTCGCAGGGTTGGACATACATAAAGAACCAGTGAAAACAATATCATTTTACGCCCCCCCCCCTCGACCATTCCGTTTTGTTTGTATGCCGAATGTGCTCTCCGGGCCTCGCATTTTTCTCTGTATGCTTACACTTTTTTTGTTTCATTAATTGTGTCGCTGTCGTTGGCGCTGATGCCGAAACGTATTTCGATCCCAACCCCCGCCCCCGCGTGGCCCGCCCGTCTCTGCTCCCGAATCATAAATCTTTAATTATAATATTAAAAAGGAGTGATTGGCGAGGGGATAAGCATTGGACATTCGGACATCCACTCTAGCTTCCCCCCATTCTCTACCGGATCCCTTTTCCTGCTTCTTTCTTTTTTTTTCGTTGGCCCTCGCTGCGAAATGACATTTTGAAACGGACAGTGGCTGTGATCCCATCGATAGCAGAGCCGCGCGACGCCACACGATCAGTAAAACATATATTGGCCTTGATCCACCCAGATCGCGTCAAAATTGGAAGCGAAACGGAATCCCGGCGAGGCCTTGCCCACCTTGCCCACCTACGTCACACAGAGGGCCTGGAGACCGGTGGAGGCGGCCAAAACTCTAGACGTGTTTTGAGCCCCAGATTCGCTGAACATGACTAGAACCGTACGTGTAACCCCACCAATGGATTGCTCTCCGAGTGAGGAAGAGCGTTTAATCACAGCTAGATTTGACGCAGTGGCGGCCGCCAAAAGTCTCAATATTAGATATTTTTACAAGTTTGTTCCACACACTTAATGAGTAAGTTCTTATAAGGCCATATTTGTGCATGCGGAAGCTTTGTAATTTTATACCTAATTTAGGGACAACGTTTCCATATTGTGCCTAGGTATTCAAAAAATGGTACCAAATTTATGTACAAATTTGTGCACAACTTACGAAGTATTTGGAGCATATGGAAGATGCAAAAGTATTTGCTTTGCAGTCATGCGAAAGAAATAGTTCTTAAATTAAAGTGTGTTTTCTTGTGAGCTTATGCATCCTGAAAAGACCCTCTTACAACACGCTTTCTTTTCTTTGTTTGGCCTGAAATAGTTTGTAAGGTTTTCAGAGCGTGCATGTGCTCAAACATGGCAAGTCATGAACAAAATGTCCGCAGGAATTTCATCAGTGCGAGAATTTTGTTGCTCTGTCGGCCACATGCCGCGGTGTCGCGGTCCACCGCGCCCAGGGCGGCCCAGGGCGGCCCAGGGCCCTCCCCCCTCCCCTCGCTGAGGGCGCGCGCGAGGTGCAACAGCGGTCCCGATTTATTATGCACAACTAACTATTAATGCTGCTCATGCTAATCGAACTGTTGGCGGTCGGCGTGTATTTGCCAGCCTGTTCCAGCCCGTTTGGCGTTCGGCCCGCGCGGCCTCCCGCTCCAAGTTTTAGCGTACTGTACGACTCTCTAGTTCGAGTTGCCGCCGCGTGCGCGCCACGTGCTCCACGTTCGCACGGCAATGGCCGAAAACTTGAGACTGGGGACACACTGTAAACAGCCACATGGACGTGGGACACCGGAGGAAAAAGACAAATTCAGACGAGAACAGAATTAATTCATCCATCAAGTGACCCGAAAAACGCGAAACAGTCACGAAAGATGACGAAAACGATCATCAGAGAAAGGTTGATCTGAAGTCACCGTTGATGTCTCCTCTTGGACACTTCACGTACACCTGTTTGTAAAACCGTCTCTAGCACCGCGTTTCAATTGACTTGCGTTTCACGTTTTGCCCTCGTTCTTTAATAAACATACTAAGTTGTTGTTTACACGGCCAAAACGGTTCCTGGTTTTCCGAGGTGGCCTCTATCAATTAGGTGATTTCCAGGGATTTCCTTGGAAAACCAGGCACCGTTTTTACCTTCTAGATTCTTGAAACAGGTACAAATAATCACCATCATTGATTCCTCACTCGTTCCGAATCAACAAACGAGTCCCTTCCACGCCGCAAAGCGCCATTTCCTGGAAATGGGCCGATTGTTGATCTCATTGACATGATGCATGCTAAACACGGTGGGGCTGTCCGGGCGGCCTATGGCGGTAAGCCGCTTCATCTGGCATGGCGCGTCGCCACGCCATTAAATGCCATCAAATGCCATCAAATGCGGTCAACTATTAATGAGTCGCTGTTGCTGCAAATGGCCTCGCATGGTCGACAGCCCCACCGCCAGGCACCGCCAGGCCGCGACTATAGCGGTGGCACGCGCTATGCCGAAACGGATCTCATTTACGAACCTGCTTTTTCCTTTCCGACTTTCGCGGAAATGTTGCAAGCGCGCATGTCGTTCAACAATGTTAGTTTATCCCGTGCAGAAAAAAAGAGGGGAGGTTTGTGAAAAAAAAAGAAGAGGAGAGAATAGCAGGGAGTGGTGTGGCGTTGCAGAGCAGGCTTCCCCGTTTATCAAACACGATGGAAACGCCCGAAGCGCTATCAGAACGCAAAGAAAAAACAATACATCAATTTATTGTAAAGTAGCTCTGTGTTGGGCTCGGCTCGGCGCGCTATGAAAAAAAGTAGCTTACATATCATCCACATATCCAATTTTTGTTTCCATCGATTCCCCTCTCCTTCCCTGTCCGTTTTTTTTTCCTGCACCGCCGTCCCTTCCTGGAGCCGTGGGTCGGTAAACAGAAACAGTGAAAGCAGTGATGATTTCATTTTTTTTGCACGCGTGTGGCAGGATTAGGAATGGAGGCTGGGCGAACGGAGCAGAGC
>NW_023144628.1:9490390-9509287 GCF_012932325.1 Thrips palmi
CCATTAGATTGCTCTTCGAACGAGGAATCCATTGGGGGGGGGGGGTCACACGCTCGGTTTGAGTCCTGTTTAGCGACTCTGGAGCTCAAAATGCGTTTTGGCCACCTGCACCAGGCCCACTGCACCTGGCCCACTGCACCTGGCCCTGGTGCTCTGTGCGTTGGCCACCACGGCGTCCATCGCGCAACCCCGAGGAACCATCGTCGCTCCGTCTCCCTCGCACTCTCGCGTGCCGGGCGGGGCGCGCGAGGGAGACAGAGCGATGACACGCGACCCTTCGGCGTCAGCGAGCGTCAGCCCGACAGGTGTGTGGAGCCCCCAGCGGGGTTCACGCGAGTCCGTCCCGGTCCGTCCGCCGGGCCACGTTTCGTCTACTTATCGAACGGACAGTGTCATCGAGGGTCTACCGTGGGGGAAGAAGAGAGAGAGAGAGAGGATAGAGGAGAGAGAGAGAGAGAGAGAGAGAGAGAGAGAGAGAAGAGATGGGGGTGTTGTGATGGGTGTGCGTGTGACTAGTCTGTCTGTCTGTCTGTTCGTCTCTGTTTGTGTGTGTGTGTGTGTGTGAGAGAGAGAAGAGAGAGAGAGAGAGAGAAAAAGAGAGAGAGAGAGAGATGGAGAGAGCAAGAGAGACAGAGAGAGAGGATGCCGTAATGCCGTGATGTGACGTTTTATGACGTGGGCCCGCTGTAATGATCAGGTGGAGCGCGAGCAGCGTGCACTGCGCATCGTATCTGCCAGAGAAGCAGACGGACAGACAGACAGACAGACTGGCAGACAGACAGATAGACTGACTGACAGGCAACCAGAAGGAAGGCATACAAAGTAAGTAAATGATGTCATTTTCAGCAGCGGTGCGTGTGGGGCGTCAACAGAGACAAAACCCCGAGGGGCGCACTGCGTCGGGGGAGCCGCGTTGACGTGGAGGCCTGAGGCCTGCCGGGGAGGCCCGAGGAGGGGAGGGCCACTGCAACTCGTTTCGTTTATTGCCCGAGCCACAACAAGCACTGCTACTTTGTATCGAGTGCGGCGCTATGCGGAGCGAGGAGCCACGCTCGCGCTGCGGGTGGATTTCGAACTCTCGTTGCTCTGTCTCTCTCGCACTCTCGGGGCGTCCCGTGAGGGTGCGGGGTGCGAGAGAGACAGCGACAAAAGCAATGCCGAATCAGACTGCTGCCGCCGGCATCCACGGAGGAGCTTGGCACGGAGTGGTGGCGGGGGTGGAGCCCAGCGAGAGGAGACCACTTGTAGAGTTCCCAGATGGCTTCTTTTTATTTATTTCCTGAGGCGGCGTTGGTCTCTCCCCCAAAAGGCCCGGTTGAACGTTCTTTCCAAGGCCGAAAGGGGAACGGTACTCACCAACATTATTATTCCATCCGTTAGAGTTCAGATCCGTTCACGTGCACACTTACACGGTAGAAGTAAGTAGTAAAGTGTACCCCACAATTTCTGGAGGGTACAGAGGGTAAAGCCAGGCACCAAAGTGGTGGAGGAAAGCCCGCAGAAAAAAGCCCGCACCACGCCTCGCCCGTCCCGCACGGGGTGCGGTTCACACCCACCCAACCACCACGACCACCACCACGACCACCACCACCACGACCACCACCACCACGACCACCACCACCACCACCACCACCACCACGACCACCACCACCACGACACCACCACCACCACCACCACTGTCTCGTGGTGGTGGCGCAGCGGGGCGAGCTCACGACACAAACGCACTATAGTGTACCGCCGTTGACGTTGACAATGCCCCTCTGATGCAGTTAATGGTCGCGTTGTGACATTTTGCCGCGTTTGGCAGAGCCGGTGACGCCGGAAGCAAAGTAGCACTTTTCGCCTCCTAGCAGGGGGTAAGTGTTGCTTTTTGCCTACCTTTCAGGCAGCCATCTAGGTGCTGTGGCGAGAGGCGGAGCGGGGGCCAAACATTCCAAATCCAATGGTGGTACTTTTACCACGTTTTTTGACCATGCAACCAACAGAGGGTCATACAGAAAGTCTTCCGCGCGAGCAAATGTATCGCCATAATTTGGTGATACTTTGGAGCATTATTCCCCAAATTTGGCAATTCACTTTGAAAAAGTCAATAGTATCGCCAAACAAAGATACTCAAGTCATCGCCATGAGATTGGGAGTCAAGCTACTTTGCCCCGCCCCTGCATCCACGCCTCGATGGCTGAGTTAGTTCCGGGGCCGTCTAACCACGCGCGTCGATCCGATGCGTTCGACGGGAGAGGGATAGGGCTGGGCCCGGTGGGCCGGGTGCTCGGCCACGCTCGGCCTAGTGGGCCTGGGGGGCCGTCGCCAGAATCGCCAACATTACGGCGCCAATAAAGACTACACGCTTGCCGACTTTACTGTCGCCAATGTTGGTGGCTCTGACAGACAGGAGGGGGGGTGTGTGCCGATGCCAGCACACGCCATGCCGGTGGGCTGGTTCAAGTTTTAATGGCACACAGCCGTAAATGATAATGCGGCCTTACACGGCTTCGCGCGCGCGGCGTGGCGTTGTGTGGCGCGGCGTGGCGAGGCGTGCGAGGCGTGCATGGCGTGGCGTGGCGTGGCGTGGACCAGCAGACTGCTTTCGTCGTTCCGTCTCTCTCGCACCCACACGGGGAGCCCCTTGAGTGCGAGAGAGACGGAGCGACGAAACCAACTCCTGGAATCGGTCTATGCATAGGTCGATATGCAACTCGTCGTCTTGACGCGTTGTTGACGTGGCTCGTCACACGCCGCGAGCGTCACGTGTGTGTGTGTGTGTGTGTGTGTGTGTGTGAGGGGGAGGGAGAGAGAGAGAGAGAGAGAGAGAGAGAGAGAGAGAGAGAATGAGAGTGTGTGACACAAGACGCGTTCGTGACGTGTCGGGATCGATCAGGCGGGCTCGGCAAGGCGTGGCAGGCTTCTCCCCTTACCCTTTTGCGCCCCTAATACCTCATTTATGGGGCACGTTAATGACGCGCCGGCCATTAATACCTCGCAGCTGATAAGCAATGGCGGAGCGCGCGCGCCTTTGGCTACGCCGCACAGTGGGCCGGAAGACCGGTGGAGGCGGTCAAAACTCTGGACGCGATTTGCGCTACAGAGTCGCTAACCAAGACTCGAACCGAACGTGTGACCCCACCAATGGATTCCTCGTTCGGAGAGCAATCCATTGGTGGGGTCACACGTTCGGTTCGAGTCCTGTTGAGCGACTCTGAGCTCAGAACGGTCTGGTGTTTTGGCCGCCTCCGCCGGTCTTCTGGCCCACTGTGCGGCGCTGCAGCCTGACTCCGAGAGTCGTTTTCGTCGCTCTGTCTCTCTCGCTCTCACGGGGCGGCCCGTACAGGTGCGAGAGAGACAGAGCGACGACACTGTCTGTCGGGTCGATGATGATGGCGGGCCGCCCAACTCAACAGGCGCGCACTAAGCGTGTCCTTCGGGCGCGCCCGGCGCCTCGGCGAACTACCCGAAAGTCAATCGACGACTCCGACGACGCCGTCCAAATTTCGGCTGGCTGTCACTAACTGAGACATTATTTTGCTGCTGGTGGCGTGGTCTTCCCTGGTGTCACGAGGCAGAGTCTCTGCGTTCTTTCCGCTAGAACGATGCCAATTTGTGAGTGAGCGAAACAGTTTTTTAACCGTTGGCTGGGGAGCGCTCCAGCAGCCTGCGCCAGATGGACATGCTCCTGGGGGCGTGGCGCGGCGTGGCACTCAAGTGTGCACTCCAAATGCACTATTACCGCACCGTATCGAGTACAGCACAATCGTCATGTTGAGGGGGGGGGGATCCTCGCGACGAACGGGTGAAGAGAAAGGGAGAAAGAAAGAAAAAGAGAGAGAGAAAGGCTAACTTGACGTGGACACACATTCATCGTTTGCCCTGTCGCTTCTTGCTTATTCCATAAGGGTGTTGCCCCCGCAATAATTAATCCCTCGTCACGTTTCGACACGCCACGCCTCTGTGTGTGTGTGTGTGTGTGTGTGTGTGTGTGTGTGTGTGTGTCCGTGTGTGTCCGTGTGTGTCCGTGTGTGTCCGTGCGTGTCCGTGTGACGGAGAAAGAGACGCGGAATGACAATTGTGGGCACGTGGTGCGGCTGGTTCAAGCGGCGCTCTGATTGGTCGGCCGCCCCCGCATCCCCCCGCCAGGTCCCCCCGCCGCGGCGCGCTGCGCGGTCCTGCCCGGTGGCGCCCCCCAGCGGCGACGGGCCCAACCAACTGCACGGGGCTATGGGGCGGCGGTAGGCGGCGCACAGTGGGCCGGAAGACCGGTGGTGGCGGAAGAAACTCGAAACGCGTTTTGAGCGTCAGAGTCGCTAAACGGGACTCGAACCGAGCGTGTGACCCCACCAATGAATTCCTCGTTCGGAGAGCAGTCCATTGGTGGGGTCACACGCTCAGTTCGAGTCCCGTTTAGCGACTCTGGAGCTCAAAACGCGTTTCGAGTTTTGTCCGCCTCCACCGGTCTTCTGGCCCACGTTGCGGTGGCGTCGCCGTCTGTACTCACTGTCTGTACTCGACCCCCGCGACGCCCCCCAGGCCCTCCAGGCCCTCCACGCGGCGCCGCGAAGCGCCGCAGACCCCAAATGGCGGCAATCAGCAACTTGTCAAAGCGAGGGCAGGGGGAGCAGGGCGCGGCGGGGCGAAGGCGAAGGGATCGTCATGGTTCTCGAAGCCTTCCGCTCACGGCCGCCGCTGCACGCGACCTTGGTGCCGGTGCTCGTTGTGGGCGATTTTGATGCAGGTGGTGTGGATTGTGCAAACCTTCACAATCTGTTTAGTTTAGGTCTTACAAAAAGGAAAGTATTTTGAGGCTACGTAGCCAGGAAAATAACTCGCCGTTGACATTGCCATTCTTTGAACATAACGAACTGTACCAGTCTTCTGGCTTTTGTGCAACGGCCTCAAGCTCGACTGACTGTCCGAAAGTCGGGCCTCCTCCATACATGACCCGCTTGAATGTCAACCCGACCGCGTCCCTCCTCCGAGATAACGCCGCCACCGCCGTGTTCCATAAGTTGGATAGTTTCCTCGCGAGGTCTCCTAAAACCGCTCGACAGATAACGACAGTGCGATGACTTGGATCGGCCTGATTCCCTCCGCCGTTGGATTCCGAACGGCGCGGCTTCGTCGCTCTGTCTCCCTCGCACCTCCCCGGGGCGCCTCGGGAGTGCGACAGAGAGACGCAGCGTGCAGGACAAAGTAGGGACTGGTAGTGCTGCACTGCATACGGCCACCTGCTTGGCCTGCGTCACGCCGACACCGCCGTCGCGGTGTTACGCAAACAGGGTGCCGCTAGCCACCCGCCGGCCGCGTACACAAAGTAGGTTCTTGCCCCCCACCCCCACCCCACCCCAAAAGGTTGGCAGGCAAAAAGTCCATACTTTACCCCAGTAGGTAGGCGAAAAGTGCTTCATCCCCTTCCCCTGATTTTGAGCTTCAGTGTCACTACAGGACTCGAACCAAACGTGTGACCCAGTGGTTCTCAACCTTAGGGTCGCGACCCCCGCGAAAAAAAATTTTGAGGCCTCGCGGCGAGTTGGCTGGGGTCGCCTGGGGTCGCGGTGGTTTCCCGGCTGGCCTACAGGCAGAGCCCTGACGAAGTCGAGGCGTCCTTGGCCTACCGCAACGCTCCTTCGCCACCCTCCTCCTCGCCCCAGCGGCCCCGGTCCCTCTTCGCCCTTTCTTTTGCCGCGCTCCATTCAGAACCCGGCTCCATTCCGAGAGCCTTTTTCGTCGCTCTGTCTCTCTCGCACCTATACGGGACGCCCCATGAGTGCGGAGAGAGACAAGAGTGACGAAGACGACTCTAGGAATCCGTCTGCAGGGGTGCCAGTAGTCGAAAGACGCCTCTTGCTGCGAGACTGGATTATGCGCGGGACGTGTGTTTTAGCAATTCCCCGTCTCGGGATGCGTCCGGTCCGTACATCCCTCTCCTCCCCTTCTTCCTCTCTCTCTCTCTCTCTCTCTCTCTCTCTCTCTCTCTCTCTCTCTCTCTCTCCGCACCCTCGTCCAATGCTCGAGACGGACATAATACTCTAACAGAATGGGATTGTAATGAAGTGGGCGCGTGCAGCCTCCCTCTCCCCCTTGTAGCGACACGCTCGCTAGTTTTTATACTCATTTCATTATTTTTCCATCGCCCTCCCGCTCCCCCCCCCCCCTCGTAATGGGGGCACATGGCGCGCAAACTGCCGTTCGTCTGTCTCTCTCGCACACCGACACGACGCCGCGCGAGTGCGACAGAGACGGAAGTGACGGGGACTAGTCCACGGAATCAGTCCGCTGACCGCGTCACTGCTTTTCCATTTCGCCTAAAAAGCCGATGATTAATCCCTTTTTGGCGGCCATCTTTATCTTATTGGGCCGCGGAAGGCTGCGCTGGCTGCGCTCTCTGGCGGCGCCCGAAGCAAGCGCCTCTCGCGCTCACGCTAGCGGAGCATAGTTCATTTACCCGCCGATTACGCAGGTCGCACGTCACCCGGCAGGAAACCCGAGGGCCCCGTTTCAAAGTTCAAGAGACACTGGCACTTTTTTTTTTTTTTTGTATTTTTTTCTATTGCTCGCCACCTGTCCCTCAAGAAGTGGCTGACTACTTAATAATGATACACTTTGGACCCCACACTCAACGAAGTGCACTTACTGGAAACAACAATACGTTCGTTAGGCCCGGAATCATAAAAATACGACGAAGGCAAATATAATAGTTGCGTCGACGACATTATTTATTGATCACGGAACCATGACTTGTCGCCCCAGCCCCAGCCATATTTTACGAGCCTCCCCGCGTTCGCGATCATATGGCTGTTTGCACTATGCACTTATCTCGGGGTGCATTTTATTGCGGTCCAATCATAAATTGATTCCATTACCGCGAATGTGTATTAGCTGTAACACCGCAATGTTTTCCCATTGTGTCAGAACGTGTTGCTATGACGTGCGTAGAAAATGAAGAATCTTAAAATGTACGCGGAAAGGTTTTGCCTGATGCAGGAAAATTCTTCATAATCGAATTAATTTTTGCCTTTAATTTAATCGTTGCTTTGAAGCAAATGCTTCTTAGGCTTTTAACAGTGAGCATTGGTATTTTGTCGGACATCCATACACCACAAATCGCCACTTAAATTCATGCTAGTCAGTCGTCGTAGGCAAGTGTGACTTGGCGTGGCCAAGTTGGCCAAGCCTGCGTTTTTAAGTGTTTACTGGCTTGTAGTCTACACCAAACTCGTGGTGACCGGAACTGGCATCGAGCGTACTTCCTCCTGAAGTCCGTCGTCCGTTTGCCGGTGAGCCGCGTTCGCAACATAGTTATCGCCGGACTGCCGTCCCCTCCCCCCTTTTCCCTCACTGAGGTGCCTGATAGAGTAATCCCTGCTTTCAGGACCTCATTACCCAACCTTTCCCTGGATTAGGACGAGGCTGTCCGGACGGCCCGGCCGTCCTGGTGCCCGGCCCGACCGCATCTCGCCGTTATTTCAATATTTAAGATCCGCTCTGGATTTTGCCGTGGCGCTACGCCAACCCACGAACGAAGCTTCTTGCAAGCAGCACTCTAAATTCTCTATTTTTGTAATCGTGTGTTGCTCGGTTGGAGTTTTAAGCTTTTGGGTGCTGCTTCACGTTTTCGTTATTTCGCGTTTTCGTTTTCGCCTTTCCGTTTTTGTTTTTGCGTTTTCGTTTTCGTTTTTGTTTTCGCATTTTCGTTTCTGTTTCCGCGTTTGCGTTTTTGTTTCCGCGTTTTCGTTTTCGCGTTTTCTTTTCGCGTTTTCGTTTTCGTCCGCCTCCGGTCTTATGACTTTTTCCCGACTGCAAGACTTATTCACGTGATTATCAGCACCCCATTTCCAACTCTCGCGTATATTTGGGGAAACTACACTGGAAAGAAACTGCAAATAGTTACGCCACTCGCGTATCGGCAGCGCGACCTGCTTATTGGCACGCAGCGTCCCGATCGTGCCTTGTAGGGCGCTAAGCACCTTGAAATGTGGCTCTAAGCCCCCCTCCTCTGTCTCTCTCTCTCCCTCTCGCTCTCTCGTTTTATTGGGGGGGTTTTACTTGTGTTTTATTTGCCGCTTCATTGTCTGCTGCCAGTGTTGCCACCCCATTCCTTCGCCTGACCCGGCCTTGCAGACTCCTTATTCGCAGCGGCCACTCTACAGGCAGCCCTGCATTACGGCCTCACAGTGCCTCACAGGTTCATAGCTTGCAATTTGGTCTAGCGCAACACAGTCGTCGGCCTAAACTGGAGGCGCGAGAATTCAAATGGGAGCAAAAAGGAGGGCCGCCGCGAAATCGAGGAAAAGTGAGGTTATGTTGCTCCGCTCGCTGCGCGCTGCTGGGAACGACGATTATTTAGCCATTGCTGTGTTTTGCAGGCCGGCGTGTGCGTCAAAGGCCCCTGCTTTCATTGGAATATGCTGAAAAATGATGATTACGGAGCTCTTCGCGGGATCTCCGCGAGTGGCTGGCGTCACCCACACTGGTGGACTTGCTGGCGCACTTGCAGAGGCATCCGTCGCTCGAGAGATAGGACATCGGGGTGATCGGCCACCCTCAGACATGCACAAGATTGCCTGTGAAGATTAATATGTTGACGGTGAAACTACACATTTCTGTCTGGCACTGTTAGGAAAACAAACAGATTGGCTGCCGGAGATCCGGACAGTAATCTAGCCGTATGAAGCAATGTATATTGCCCTCGACTGACGCGTATTGGTCTCTTCAGCAGCAGCACATCTCTAATTCTTTGACGCCCGCTACGCTGTGAGACATAAAATACTGCTCGGATCTGCACTCTGCACTCCCGTCTTGTCAGACAGTTACAACGTGCGTGGCACAGACTCGTCGCAGACTGCAACAGCATTTATTACAAAAATGCCATCGACTCGAATCAACTTGAACTGACGATTCGCTGTCTCACACCGCGGCCTTGGCGGCAACTCTATCTACATTGTATTATGACTCCTTGCGCAACTATCTGAGGCGCATCATCATTACAGGTTATCTTCTGTCCAGCCTCGCGGAGCTTCGCGTGGCTCGGCGGGCTGCGCGTCAGCAGAAGCGCATTATACTACTTAGTCGGCGCATGGCATAGTGCTCTCGAACCGAGCGTCAAAAACCCGCGCCCCACGACACACTGTAAAACTGCCGGTTCAACACCGGTTCAAGCTATGACATGGGCATGGGGGCTCCCTCACATTTGTATTTCTATAGCAACTTAATTTTATTTCTCTTGATCATTAACCTGTACTTTAATTCTGGCTCACTGGCTTTTAAGGTTAATGGCTGTTTGAGATTGACCGAGACAAGAGAGGACTGACAATAACATTACTCTCTGACTGATAGGAACGGATTGGTTTATTTCATTCTTCATGGTACGTCTGCATCAGAAAGTTCTACGAGGGAGCGGACTCATAACGAAGAAGATAAGGCTCTTTAGAATTGATTCGCATTGCAAAGAAACTCCCTGCGTATTTCGAAGAAACGCTTCGTATCACGAAAGAATCTTCCTTCAAACAGAATTTTCTATCACTTTTGATGCGGGATTTTGCATCACCTACATTAGTTTCAAAAGTTTGTACAAGTCGTACAGAATTGTTTAACAGATAGGCATGCTTCGCAGTACGAGAAAACTCCCTTCGTATATACGTGTCACGAAAATTATTCCATCTCACACTTAGGAATCCCTCTAACCTCAATTTTCCTTCGTGGCACAAAACGATGCTTCACAGAGCTTTTACACAGTTTGCAGAGTTTTTGCACAGTGCGCCAGAAGTGCCGCTGGCTCAGTGAGTCAGAGACGCCAAACTGGCGGCCGTCTTAGACAGTCTGGCGGAACGCTGTCGTCCGGATTGACAACACCCGCGACAGGTAAATCCTTCCCAGTCTCCTCTAAACAGTCCTTCCTAAAACTCGAGACCGCGCCTCGCTCGCGCACGCGGCGCGCTTTGTGGGAAGTTCCAAAGTGGACTTCGAACCATCGCGCGGGAACTTGCGGAGCAGGAACAACCTCCGCTCAAACTCGTCATGACGTGATTAGCTTGCTAACTAGGATGCATTTCGTAAAGGTTCTGGACAAAAACTACTCCAGTGGCACAGGCAGGTGCTCGCAGCGAGCCCGCGGCAGGGCGGCATCTGCCCCGCCGCACGTCGGAAACGAAGGCAGTGAAGGTTAGGTTGGGGACAAAAGTCCCGCCAAGTGAGCCAGTGTGGCAACCAACCCTTCTCTACGAGTTGGTTGCGGAGCCCTGGCTGCACATCACTGCAAAGTGACATGCCTCTTCGCATCCGCCTCCCGGGCCGGCATTCCACTACACTCGTTTCCCCAGCCGGGCGGACACGTCAAAACGGATGGCCCGCGCTCGTCGCATACAAACAGCAAACTACGCGGGCCTCGGCGGGCTGCCTTGCCGCAGTCGCTCTGTCTCTGTCGCACTCACGGGGCGCCCCGCAAGGGTGCGAGAGAGACAGAGCGACCAAGTGTGCGGCACCGGCAGGCCCTCATCATCTGGTTGCGAGTCCGCGGCGGCCCTGGCGGCCTGGCCTGGCCTCGCCGAACCATTTGTCGGCAATCAATGACAATCGTAGAGAATCGATTGCTCGACTGTTGCACCGCCTTGCTAAGTAAGCGTTCGCCGGTCGCGTCCGAGGCGGCGCGG
The DNA here is from genome assembly GCF_012932325.1 of Thrips palmi. NCBI lineage: Eukaryota > Metazoa > Arthropoda > Insecta > Thysanoptera > Thripidae > Thrips > Thrips palmi. The sequence goes on from NW_023144628.1 coordinate 9,501,031, forward strand.
CGGCAGTGCACTGCAAGCTTCGCGTGTACCGACGCGCGCGGCGCCTGGGACGCGACCCGCGGACCGGTCGGCCTACACAATGCATGTGTGTGTGTGTGTGTGTGCGCACTGCGCGGCGCACGCGGCGTACGCGCAGACCAATTGAAGGTGCAGCAATAACGCATTTTGAAGCGGGGCCGGTTTAATGTGCGCTCTGTCTGCGGCCGTTAAAGCGGCTGGAAAATAAGAGAGCGCGCCCGGCGGAAAGGTCGCTCCGGGAAAGCGGCTGAAAAGCCCGGCTTCGGCCGGCTGGCTTGGCTTTCCACTCGGGAAACTTCGTCGTCTTCCCAGGAATATTGTTGCAATTTAGAACATTCACAGAAGTCAGTACGGTATCTTTTAGTGGACGCGTCTGGAATTTAGGCCGCCTCCACAGGCCTTCTGGCCCACTGCGCGGTTTTCGGGGCGACAAAAACAAGAACGAAGTGGCCAGTAGATAGGTGGCTGCTAAGATTTATCCAAGTCCTTCCACTTTTTCAAGTTTTATGTTATTGTCATTTTTTAAGGATTTTTTTCTTTCAACTGTTCGTACTTTTATTGGCGCGAAACGAGTGCCGCGAGGACTTCGCGGGTGCGCGGGGGCTTTCCGAACTCGTCTACTTAAACTTAATAGCCCGGCGTAAATCTCGCGCCCAGGAGGGGCAAGGCGCGGCAAAGGCGCGGCGAGGCGCCGCCGCTGTTTGGCAGGAAAGCGAGGCGACCAACAAAAGTAAAAAAAAAAAAAAAAAGCAAAAAGAAGCGGGGCGGCAAAAGGGAGTCGTCGTCACCGCCGCCGCTCCACTGCGATTCCAGCGGCCGAGACGCGCGGCGGGGTGGAGGAGGAGGCGGCGCGTCCAACAGGTCTTACAGTGTGTCGTCGCGGGGCGTGGCGTGGCGGGGCGCGGGGGGCGCGGCGGGGCGCGGCGGGGCGGGCGTGGCCGGGCGTGGCCCCGAGGCGCGTGCGGACGCATGCTGGAAAAGAGGCAAAGACTCCCGCCGCCGACGCCTCCCCCTGCCCGTCTGCCTCCCGCCGCGACGCCGTCGCCACCTCGCTCTGTGAGTCACTGCGCCGCGCCGCACTGCACCACCGCCGGTGGCTCTGGCTCGTCACGGGATTTTCTAGACGCATCGCATCACCTTCTTCTTCTTCTTCTTCTTCTTCTTCTTCTTCTTTTCTTCTTCTTCTTCTTCTTCTTCTTCTCTTCTTCTTCTTCTTCTTCTTCTTCTTCTTCTCTTCTTTCTTCTTCTTCTTCTTCTTCTTCTTCTTCTTCTTCTTCTTCTTCTTCTTCTCTTCTTCTTCTTCTCTTCTTCTCTTCTTCTTCTCTTCTTCTCTTCTTCTTCTCTTCTTCTCTTCTTCTCTTCTGTCTTCTTCTTCTCTTCGGTCGTTCTTCTTCTTCGGTCTTCTTCTTCTTCTCTCTCCTCTTCTTCTTCGTCGTCGAGGGTTCTTCGTGTGTTTCTTCCTCACCGCTGCGAGCAGTACAACCAGCAGTGCACGTTCTTTGTAGCTTTCGGTTGCCTACCTCCCAGGCGCGCTGCACCGTCGTCGAGGTTCTTCTGGTTTACATCTGTAAAAATAGTTGACTTTCCTTTTTTCGGAGTCGTTTCGATCGCTCATGCTGGGACTCGTCGTCGAGACCAGACACTGTCACACTGAACTGATTCTTCGGAATCGTTTTCTCGACTCTCGGGCCTCGTCTCGCGCGCGAAAAACTCTCGTGCTCTCTACTGTCCCCGACATGCGAATATATGAATGTCCGTCGGTCCGTCCGTGTGGCTCTCGGAGTCGAAAGCAGCAGCCGCTCGCCGGAACGACCGGGAAACGTGCGAAGTTGCAGGCGGCGGTGGGTGGAAAGGACTCGGGGCGAAAGGGAGCGAGTGAGGAGCTTAGGATTGGGCGGACCCTGGGTGGACGAGCCGGGCCGCGCTCGGACCGTTTGTACAGCAGTCTCCCCCCCCCTCCTCCTCCTCCTCCTTTTCCCCTGCCCCGGCTCGGCCAAGCCGCGAACTAGGGTCCCACAGACAGTGTTTGCCAGCCCCCTCCCTCCCTTCACTCTTCCACCTCCCTCCCTTCCGCTCACCGCAAGAGAGAGAGAGAGAGAGAGAGAGAGAGAGAGAGAGAGAGGGGAGGGAAAGGGAGAGAGACGCGGGGTGGGGGAATAACGAACTGGACACACAGAATCTAATTATCAGTGCCGCTCATGCGTAGACATAGACTGAGACGGAACGGCCGCGCGAAACGGAGAGAGAGACATCCGACGTCCGTCCGTCCCGCTCCCACCGCCACCCCTCGCGGCCCCGCCGCCACCCCCCACCGCCCCGCCTTGGCCCCGGGCCGCCCCGGGCGGACGGTGGAGGGACTCGGAGACACGTTATAATGAGATTGAAAGGGGTAGGTTCGGGGAGGGCAGGGGGGGAGGGGGATATAGTAATGAGATGAAAGTGGGGCGGGGAGGGTTGGAAACAAAGGCTGGGTCGACCGCGCGGGGAGGGGAGGGGAAGGGGGGGGGGATTTCTCTACGCCAACTTGTGACAGTGGCGAGTCTATCCCGGGCGGGCAGGCGCGGAGGGGAGGGGAGGGGAGGGGCGGTGGGGCCTCTCGCCGCGACCGAGGCTGCGAAAGGGCGGACGCCGGCATCGGCCTGACAATTAGACAAGCTCACCGTTTTATTTCATTTCATTTCGCGCGGGAAAACTTTTGGCGGGATTATCGCGCGTTTTCCTTTTCGTGTAGAATTTATATGGACGGTCCGATGAATATGCATGCTATTCCCAGGATTACAATTTTTTTTAACTCTCTCTCTCTCTCTCTCTCTCTCTCTCTCTCTCTCTCTCTCTCTCTCTCTCTCCTTCTCCTCTCTCTCTCTCTCTCCCTGCGTCGTCGTCGGCGGCGGCGGGGCACACCGCGCGCGATCTGAGAATTAATTATAGAAATTATAATTTCCCTCTGAAATCCCCGGCGCGCTGCGCCGCTGCGCGCGTCGCGAAGTGCGGCCCGTGTGTGCGGCAACATGTCTGCCAACTTGAGCGAGTCTTTACGCCAAAGTCGTTACACGGGGCGAACGGCCCCCCGGGGCCCTCCTCGCCCCCCGCGGGCCCCACCCCCCCCCCCCCCCGCCCCCCCCCGCCCCCGCCCCCCCCCCGCCCCCCGGGCCCCCCCCGAAAGCAAAGCGAGTTCCCCTCAGCGATATGATTGGGGCCTTACACTGGGCGAGGCAGGCCCGGTTTGCCGTGGGAGGGAGGGAGGGTCGGGGAAGGTTGAGTAGTTGTCGGGGTGGAGTTGCGCGCGGCGGGTCGCGAGCCCGGCGGCCTGGCGTGGAGGTGGATGTGGGGGTTTTATGGAAGTTTGAACGGAGGGGTCGAGGAGAAGGAGAGGAGAGAGAAAGAGAAGAGAGAGAGGAGAAGAGAGAGGGGGGAGGGGAGAGAGAGAGAGGTGACTTTATTCTCTTAGACCCCTCCCCCTCCCCTGCCACCGACAACAAGTACGCCAAGCAGGGTCGGGCGCGCGCCGCGGCCTCGCGGGCAGCAGGCCAGGCTGCAGGCTGTCTCTCTCGCACCCATACGGGACGTCCGGTGAGTGCGAGAGCGACAGAGCGACGAAAACGCCTCTCGGAATCGGTCTGCTGACACACTGGCGCACGGGGTGGTGAAAGGCAGAAAAGGGGTGGCAATGTGGAACTTCCGGCGATGCGGGGATCGGTAAGGCAAAGCGCTGCACGGCCTTACAATGTACCTTGCGCTGGAGCTCAAAACGCGTCCGGGATTTTGACCGCCGCCGCCGGTCTTCTGGCCCACTGTGAGCCACCCTCTCGCTTTGAGGCGCAATCAACCGTGCGGCGCGGTCACCTCAGCCTTACAGTGTGCTGCTGGAGGGCCGCGTCGGCAGTGCGTGCGCGCGCGCGCACCGGCTAGTACACTGACTCCGTCTCTCTCGTACCAGTGCGGAACGTCCCCCGAGTGCGAGAGAGGCAGAGCCAAACCGCGAGCACCGCGTCGTGGGACTTATTCCCGGAAAAAGAGGCTGAAGGCTCCACTAGTTAGCGAGGTGTCCGGGCTTTAGCGCTGGGGTGTCGGCCTGTCGGGGTGGCTCCGAGTGCCAGCCACCCCCACCACCGTCATTGTGGCCGCCCGGCTGCCGGCAGCCGCGTCGTCGCGCTGTCTCTCTCGCACTGATGGGGCGGTCGGTGGGGGTGCGAGAGAGGCAGGGCGACGAAGGCCGTGCCCGGAACCAGTCTACGACAGGGCGCGCGGCGTCCGTCCGACGTCCGGCCAGCCCCTATCCGAGGCGAGCCGAGCCGAGCGCGACGGAGCCGAGCCGAAGCAGCGTCGGGCGGAGCGCGCGCCGAGCCGACCGAACGAGCCGAGCCGGGCCGGGCCCCCCGGTGGTGGCGGCGTGGCGGCCTGGGCCCGCGGCGGCGAGGCGAGGCGCGAGGCTCGGCGGCGAGGCTCGGCGGCGTGGCGTGTCAGTCAGCTCAGTCAGTCGGCCGCGCGCAGCCCACCGCACCGCACGGCCACGCAGCACGCGCCGAGCACGCGCCTCTAGCGCGCCGACTAGGCCCACGCGCCAGCGCGCCACAGGGAAGGACCGACCACGTCCAGTGACAGTGACAGTGTGTGAGCCAGTGACCAAGTGCCAGTGCAGTGACAGTGTGGCGGACAAGCGGCCAATCAGTGTTTACAGTGCGCCCGGCGATTCCCAGTGTGTGTGCGGGCACCTGCAGCAGCGCCCGGCGCTGCTCGACGAGTGTCACCGGCTGGACGAGCGCGTCAGCGCGCCCCTCGCCGTCGTCGGCGAGCCGCCCCACGTGAGTACCGCCCTCGGTACCGCCTCGCGGCCCGTTGTACAGTGGACTTGCCAGAAGACCGGTGCGGCGGGCAAATCCCGGACGCGTTTCGGGCTCCGGAGTCGCTTAATGGGACTCGAACCGAACGTGTGACCCCGCCAATGGATTGCTCTCCGAACGAGGAATCCATTGGTGGGGTTACACGTTCGGTTCGAGTCGCAGTCAGCGACTGTGGAGCTCAAAACGCGTCTGGAGTTTTGGCCGCCTCCACCGGTCGTCTGGCCCACTGCGCGCCGGCCCGGCTCGCCAGTGCACCGCGGTGCTTAGTCTGATTCCGAGCGTCGTCGCTCTGTCTCCCTCGCGCTCATGGGGCGTCCCGTTCGGGTGCGAGAGAGACAGAGCGACGAAAACGACACCGAGTCTACTGGCTGGCCGCGCTGTCCGCCCTGGCAGTGCGGTGCGCACGAGTTAGATGACGAATCGGCAATCACAATAGCGTGACTGACGATTATTTGTAATTAGCGCGCCGCTCCCTCTCTCTCTCTCTCTCCCTTCCCCTCTCCCCTCCCTCTCTCTGTCTCTCTCTCTCGCTCGCGTCATTATTGGCCGGATGTCTGCGTCATGCTGATGCGTGGTATTAAAGCGCATTACCGCAAACGCCGTTCCAGAGCCGTTCCAGCGCGGCCGAGAGGCAAGCCCAGCTGGAGGCAGGCCCGGCGCCGCGACGCCGTAGTGACATCCAGTGACGTTCCAGTGACGCTCCAGTGACATTCCAATCGCGTTCCGGTGACAGTTCGAGTGACAGTGCGCTAACGTTCCAGTGGCGTTCCACTGACAGTGCGGTACCGTTCCAGTGGCGTTCCACTGACAGTGCGGTACCGTTCCAGTGGCGTTCCACTGACAGTGCGGTACCGTTCTAGTGGCGTTCCACTGACAGTGCGGTACCGTTCCAGTGGCGTTCCACTGACAGTGCGGTACCGTTCCAGTGACGTTCCACTGACAGTGCGGTACCGTTCCAGTGGCGTTCCACTGACAGTGCGGTACCGTTCCAGTGGCGTTCCACTGACAGTGCGGTACCGTTCCAGTGACGTTCTCGCGGCATTCCGGTGACGGTCCAGTAACATTCTAGTGACAATCCGGTGACGCTCCAGTGACGTTCTAACGAAGTTCCGCTGACCTTCCAGTGACGTTCCGGTGACGTTCCGCTGACTTGTCAGTGACGTTCCAGCGGGCGACGCTCGTCCGAGCGAAGCGCGAGGCCGGCGGTCTCATTGCCCGACTAATGGAGGATATAACTTGATTTGGCGCCGCGATTCGACTCGACAGTCACTCGGAATCGCTTGGCGCGGATTCGCCGCCCTCGAGCTCGGCGTCGCGTCGCATCACGGACGCCCCGCGGACCGTACGGCACCGACACACAGTGGGCCAGAAGACCGGTGGAGGCGGCCAAAACCCTAGATGCGTTTTGAGCTCCAGAGTCGCTAAGCAGGACTCAAACCGACCGTGTGACCCCACCAACGGATTGCTCTTCGAACGAGGAATCCATTGGTGGGGTCACACGTTCGATTCGAGTCCTGTTTAGCGACTCCGGAGCTCAAAACGCGTCTGGCCGCCTCCACCGGCCTTCTGGCCCACTGTGCGACACCGACGCCCTGCAGACCGATTCCGAGAGTCGTCTTCGTCGCTCTGTCTCCCTCGCACTCATGGAGAGTCCCGTGCGAGTGCGAGAGAGACAGAGCGGCGGAAACGACTCTCGGCTTCGCGAGAGGAACGGCACGCCAATGCCGGCCCTTCGCTATCGCCGTCTCTCTCGCACCCGGCCGGCACGAGCCCTGAGAGCGAGAGATTCGGCACACTGTGGGCCTGCCGGGCCGGCCGGCCGGCCCCACCCTAATTATCTTCTTTACTTTGAAGCGAGCGCGGCCGACGGACGGGCACCGACGGGCCGACGACACAGCTGTGCACAGTGTCGGCTTGACTCGCTGCGTTCCTAAATGAGGTGCCGCGTCACTTTCACAGCCACGTGCTAATCCGACGAGCGGACGGGGCGCGCCGGCCAGCCGGGCAGCCAGCCAGCCAGGCAGGCGGCCAGGCAGGCAGGCAGACAGCCCGATGAAAGGGTAGGCAGCCCGCACGACGCCGCCCTCTGTGCGAGTTTCACAGACGACGCGCACCGTCCGGACATGACAGCCGCGCCGGGTCAGCGCTTTTGCCCGGCCTGCCCGGCCTGCCCGCACACCGATTCCGAAGAGGGCGTTTACGTCGCTCTGTCTCTGTCGCACTCGTGGCGCGAGAGAAAGACGAGCCGTCGACGAATCGACGCGCTTTGGCGCCGCTCGGAAGGCCTGCGGCTGCCTGCGGCTCTGGGTGGCCTGCGCTGCCCATGCGATGCGTTGCTCTGTGCCCACAGTGTGCCCATGCCCCCGTGCTGCACAGCTGGTCTGTGCAGCCCGCCGTGAACGCGTTCAAACGTTAAAACAACGTTCAAAGGGCGGCCCTGCTGCCCGTCGCGGTTCAGAGCGCCCGCCCGCCGGCCGACCGCGCATCGCTTCAGTCGGCTGCAGCCGGTGCTGGCGAAGGCGGTGCATTTTTGCGGCGACGCACAGCGGGCCAGGAGACCGGTGGAGGCGGCCAAAACTCTAAACGCGTTTTGAGCTCCAGAGTCGCTAAACAGGACAGGGACCGAACGTGTGACCCCACCAATGGATTCCTCGTTCGGAGAGCGATCCATTGGTGGGGTCACACGTTTGGTTCGGGTCCCAACCCAACCCACTAACCTGTGACAGCCCTCAAATGCTCAGTTTGGACTCGAATCGACCGTGTGACCCCACCAATGGATCGCCCGTCGAACGAGGAATCCATCGGTGGGGTCACGTGATCGATTCGACTCGATTGGACGGTGGTAGAAAACACTCATGACAATCTTGTCGGCGGCCGGGAGCTCGGCCGCGCGCGCGGTGGCCTACACCAGGAAGAAGGCGGGACGGACGGCCAATGCGTTTCCCTCGGCGGGCGTTTGGCGCTGCTTGGCGCGGCGCGGCAAGGTTGCCGGTACTCCGTCTTTGTCGTGCTCATTATGGGGCCTTGTGGCGGAGGGCGAGGGAGGGAGAGGGGGACGCACTTCGTCAGTCGTCATCGTGGGTCGCCGCGGGGCTCATTTGGCCATTGCCGGTCCGACCATTGTTATGAAAGCTGATTACGAGTAATCAACCACACTGGCTACACTCGGCTACACTGCCACACTCCGCGACGACGCCGGGAGCGCGCGTGCAAGTATTACCTAACGCGGCCGGCTGGACACCGAGTGCGGTACGGTGCGTTGCGCTGCGTTCGGCGAGTGTAGGAGCGATGCCGCCTGGCGGGTAGGCCGTCCCGCCGAGCAGCCCTGCACCCGGACGGCCTACCCGAGGACCTCGACGGCGTTCACGGAGCCGGCGCGCACGCGCACGCCGCTCTGT
>NW_023144628.1:9509787-9536548 GCF_012932325.1 Thrips palmi
GGGAAACAAGGCTCTTGAGTAATCCATTGTAGAAATTCTTGAGAGTTTGTAGAATCTTGAAGTTGTAGTAAGATGGGTGGGGGTTACGGCGTGGTCCGAAGGGATGCGGAAAATATCACTTTTCCGCCCGATCCGACGGGGGGGAATCAAAAATTATTATCACATATTGTTCACTTGGTCTCACTGGTAAAAGTTAATGGCTAGTTGTGGGCCTGTATGGCCAAAAGCACTGGTAAACAGCTAGAAAACTGAGAGCGTCACTAGGATGGTCTGCTCGGGTCTGCCTCGAGAGAGAGAGAGAGAGAGAGAGAGAGAGAGAGAGAGAGAGAGAGAGAGAGAGAGAGAGAGAGAGAGAGCGCCACGCAGAGCAAACTCCGGGCGGGGCAGGCCCGGCGGACCGCAGGGGCGGCGGCGGCAGCAGTCTTAAGCAAACACAGCTCCATCTTGTCTATTAACTGGACCGGGCCGGCCGGACCATCCCTGGGGATCTAGCTGACCACCGCCCCTCGGAGCCAACCCCGCCCCCTCGCCGCCCCCGGCCGCCCCCTCCCCCGGCAGGCCGCCCCGAAAGCCCTTGTGAGACACCCCCGGCGCTGCGGCCCCGCCTCGCCCATTTATTGGTTCACCGGCTCGGCTTAGACTTCACCTGCCTCCTGATGCTTGCCTGTGCTCCTTGCTTGGCAACGCGTGTGTGTCTGTGTGTGCGCGCGTGCTTCGTTTGTACGCGTGCGCACACAAAAACACGCACGCACGCACACACACACACACACACTTACATTTCTACCGGGTGGTGCTGAGAGACTTTTCACCTACTTTCAGGCCCTGTCCAGAGTGGGTTGACCGCGGAAACGGTGCCACAAGAAGTTGATTTCCGATATCGCTGACTTTAGTTACCGTCCGGCGGAGACAATAGCAACACGCCTGTCGTTCGTGATCGTTCGGTTTGCGGCCCAAAATGACGCTAACGATGTAAGAGACACCAGCGGTTCGAACGCCCGAGGTGAAGGTTAGCTGTAGACCGGACTCGCCCGCCGCGCCGTCCGGAGCCGTCCACAGGTCCTCCCCGGGGAAAAGTGAGGGGGAGAGAGAGGGGGGGGGAGAGAGAGAGAGAGAGAGAGAGAGAGAGAGAGAGAGAGAGAGAGAGAGTGAGAAAGAGAGAGAGAGAGTGGCAGGCGACACCATTATCATTGGCGGCCCTCTCCCGAGGCGACGACGGTGTCCAGGGTTGTACCGAGGGGTCGGCAACTCATATATTACTTCGTACGCGGTGGCTATATTACCCGTATATTACCATATATTACTTGCATATTACCGCAATTTCGCCTCTATAATACCCCTATATTACTATATATTACTTTGTATTACTTTATATTACATATATATTACCTATATTACTGGTAATATACTTATACTCCCTCGTACACGGCCAAGGGAAGTTGCCGACCCCTCGGGTTGTACCCAGCACAAAATTTGGCTGTGTCCAGCAGGGCTAAGTCCAGCAGAGCTGTTTCCAAGTCCAGGAAAAAGTTGCAGGACCAAAGTCCAGAACAGAGTTGCAGGACCAAGTCCAGAACAGAGTTGCAGGACCAAGTCTAGGAAAAGTTGCAGGACCAAGTTCGGATCAAAGTTTTAGGAAATCCAGCAGCACAAGGTTGCAGGAACAAGTCCAGGACAAAGTTGCAGGTCCGAGTCCAGGACAGAGTCCAGGGCCGGGCTCGAGGCGTGTCGCGGGAATCTGAAGGAAAAGGGACGGAAAGCAGCCCCTGTCCATGCCGAGGCTCTGCCAGGGCGCGCAAACAGTTGGGAGGGGGGGGGGGGGGGCAGACAGAACGCCGTGTTTACCGTCTTGCTCCGCGTGATTGCTGTTGGGTCAGTTGTGTTAGTGTTTGTGTCGCAGCTGGGGCAAGGCAAGGCCGGGCCAGCCCAAGGAAGACCGCGACGAAGGACGGCCTGCGACCCGCCGATCCGTCCGTCTCTCTCGCACTCGTGGAGCGTCCCGTGGAGGGGTGCGAGAGAGACATCAGCTCCGCTGCGAGCGCGGGGGGGGGGGGGGCGAAAGCGTAGCGCCCCGCGGCCTAGTGTGGCCCCGCAGCCCCGGGCTGTGTGCACGCACACTAACGCACTCTCTCTCTCTCTCTCTCTCTCTCTCTCTCTCTCTCTCTCTCTCTCTCTGTGCACACGAATGCATCGCGGGCCGGACGGCGGCCGGCCATCGGCCACTCGAGCCACTCCGATACTCGCGCTGGTCAAATATGAGTCTCTCGCCGCAGCTGCGCCCTGCGCCCTGCGCCCCGGGGGTGTTTGTACCGCAGTGTGCTGGCCGGCAGGACCGCCGAGACCGCAGCGGCAAGCGGCACGGCAGGGCACGGCACGGCAGGGCACGGCACGGCAGAGCACTGCACGGCGCGGCACTGCGCGCACGGTTGTCTAAATGCCATCTCCCACGACCCAACGGACACCGTAGCTCGGTGCGGCGTCCCGCCCCGCCAAAGGAGTCGGAGGCGGTCAGCCTGGGAGGTAGGCAAGGCGGGCGCAAGGGCGCGCGCAGGTTGCCTACCACGCTCTCCAGGGGGGCCGGTCCAAAAGACAATGAGGTGGACCGGCCGGCCATCGGCCACAACTCCTGAGCCCGCGTTTTGAGCTCCCGAGTCGCCTCGCGGCTGCGCCGGGGTGTTTGTACCGCAGTGTGCTGGCCGGCAGGACCGCCAACCGCAGCGGCAAGCGGCACGGCAGGGCACGGCACGGCAGAGCACGGCACGGCGCGGCACTGCGCGCACGGTTGTCTAAATGCCATCTCCCACGACCCAACGGACAACGTAGCTCGGTGCGGCGTCCCGCCCCGCCAAACGAGTCGGAGGCGTTCAGCCTGGGAGGTAGGCAGGGCGGACGCAAGGGCGCGCGCAGGTTGCCTACCACGCTCTCCGGGGGGGCCGGTCCAAAAGACAATGAGGTGGACCAGAAGACCGGCGCACCGGCCAAAACACTAGACGCGTTTTGAGCTCCAGAGTCGCTAAACACGGCTCGTACCAAACGTGTGACCCCACCAATGGATTCCTCGTGCGGAGAGCAATCCATTGGAGGGGTCACACGTTCGGTTCGAGTCCCACTTGGCGACTCTGGAGCTCAAGACGCGTCTTGTATTTCGGCCGCCTCCACCGGTCTTCTGGCCCACTGTGCTCCGTCTTCGGTGGCACGCATGGCGCTACGAGTGTTCGGATGAACAACGCGAACCCCCGTGAATCCCCGTTACGCGTTTCATGGACGACCCTCTGCGACGAGGACCTGCAGGGGCCGCGCGGGCCTCGGCGCAGGCAGTGCGCCCGGGAGTATCCTTACCCTCTGCGGGCAAGCCTCGCGCACGGCACGGCGCGGCACGGCACGGCACGGCGCGGCACTGACATGCAAATGTCTAAACGGGCAGTTGGCGGTAATGAAAAGGCAGTCTTGCTGCCCGCCGGGGGCTGGGCCGGGGGCTGGGCCGGGCGGGGCTGGCCTGGGCCCGCCCCCACACGTATCTCTAATCACCCCTCCCTCCCCCTCCCACTCTGCATCTCGTTTTCAATCGAGCCCCAGCTTTGTCGCATCGGGCGCCGGACAAAGATGCAAATCGCCGCTTCCCTCGGACCACACACCAACGCCACACGGCGCGGATTTGGCGCCGACACACACCTCGGCCAGCCGCGCAGCGCCGCGCAGCGCGCACAGTGGGCCAGGGGACCGGTGGGGGCGGCCGAAAGTCCAAACGCGTTTTCAGCTCCAGAGTCGCTAAATGGGACTCGAAGCGAACGTGTGATCCCACCAATGGGTCGCTCTCAGAACGAGGAATCCATTGGTGGGGTCACACGTTCGGTTCGAGACCCGTTTAGCGACTCTGGAGCTCAAAACGCGTCTAGAATTTCTGCCGCCTCCACCGGTCTTCTGGCCCACAGTGGCACTAAGTAGGCCAGAGCACCGCGCACCGCGCGAGTCCACTGCCGGCCCTCAAGGACTGCACCACTGTGTTGCCACTCCGCGGCGGAAACGGCTGTCGATTTGCGTCATAGCGTTGTCCGTTTATGATATTTGAAAAAGTTGCTGACGCGCGAACCGCGCGCGCCTCGCGTGTTTCGGAAGTAGCTTTCCGGTCCTCGTGTTCCGACGCCAACCGCAACAACAACAACAAACAAAACAAGTTGTTGCATTCTTCAATTAAACCCCATTACGATTGTCCGCCAAAAGCGACCGTGTGTGCTATACTCGCGTCGCCTGGGAGACGCGGGGCGGGGCCTAATGGCCAAAGCCCCATGCGTGGAAGCAATCCATTGCTCTCGGAACGAGGAATCCATTGGTGGGGTCACACATTCGGTTCGAGTCCCGTTTAGCGACTCTGGAGCTCAAAACGCGTCTAGAGCTTCGGCCGCCTCCACCGGTCTTCTGGCTGCTGCGCCAGTTCTCGCCCATCGCGGTCGCCTCTTCCTCTCCTTTCTCTCTCGCTTCCCCGGCGGCGCGCCACACAGGTCGCGGGCTTCCTTTTCCTTTGGCCGCACAATCAGGCGATTGTGCTGCGGATGGTGATAAACTCGCGCTGGTTAACTTGTTCGACTCATTATGCAAAACCGTCTCGCACGGCAGTGCGCTGCCCAGCGCCCAGCCTTGTAGCGTAATGAGCGATGACGGGGCGTGGCGAGGGGAGGGGAGGAGGGGAAGGAGGGGAAGGGGCGGAGGAGGGGAGGAGGGGCAGGGGGAAGAGGTGAGAGGGAGGAGGAGAGGATGGGAGAAGGGAGGCAGCCTTGTCGTCGTGAGCGGCCCCACCCTTTGTCATTCCCTGCCGGGCGGCCGGGCCCCCGAGGCGATCTGCAGCCCGATTCCGAGAGCCGTTTTCGTCGCTCTGTCTCTCTTGCACCTATGCGCGCACTGAGAAAACCTTACAAACTATTTTGGGCCTTACAAAGAAAAGTAGTTTGTATAACAAAGTATTTTGAGCATACGTAAGCTTACAAAGAAAATACTTTGTAATTTACGAACTATTTCTTCGTACAACAAAGTATTTTAGTTTGTTATATGTATGCTCAAAATACTTCGTAAGGTTTTAAGAGTGCGACGCCCAAAGAGTGCTGGAGAGACAGCGGGCGACGAAAACGACTCTCGCAACCAGTGTGCAGGCTGATTCCGAACATGGCGCTTGGGTCGCTGTTGTGTCTCTCTTGTGCTCACGCGTCGTCGCATAAGGGGTGCCAGACAGACAGAGCGACGAAGCACTGGTCAGAATCAGCCTGCTGGGGCACTGCCTGGCGCGGACCTGACCGAGACTTAAATTTTGGCCGCCTCTACCGACCGGTCTTCTGGCCCACTGTGCGGCGGCCACCGCGACGACCGCCGCACTGTTTACGGCGCGAATTTCCGATTCCGTTCCGAGATAACAGCAGCTGTGCTGCGCACATATATGCGCGCCGGAATCGGACACAGTTTGTAAAGCAGGGTGTCAATAATAATAATCACCATACTCACTTCGCGGGGCAGCGCGGCCGGCCCGAGCACCGACAGAGCGAGGCGATTGCAGTCCAGGGACAACCACACGCTGCAGACTGATTCCCTGTCTCTCTCGCACTGTCATGGGGCGTCCCGTGTAGGCGAGAGAGAGAGAGAGAGAGAGAGAGAGAGAGAGAGAGAGAGAGAGAGAGAGAGAGAGAGAGAGAGAGAGAGAGAGAGAGAGAGAGAGGCGGAGCGACGACAACGACTCTCGGAATCGGTCTGCCGGCGGTGGAAACATTGTGACACGAGAGGGAGGCAGCGTGCGATGCGTCCGACGATAAAAATGGAGATAATTAAAGCTCGGATTTATGCGCTCCTTGGTGCTCGCTGAGTGAGCGTGCCGCCGTCGGCGTGCCGCTGGCGTGCCGCGGCCGGCAAGGATGGAGGCGCGGCGCGCGGCGTGCGGCGGGGAAGGCGAGCGGCTGGGCGTCCTTCTGCCGCGGATAGGCCGCTCAGTGCTCGTCGCGGGGGCCGGCCGGGAGCGCGCACCCACCACACTCTTAAAGTCGCATAGTAAAGTGTCTGTATTATGGTGGAAATTGTCTCTATTATGGTGAAAGTTGTCTATTTAACGGTGAAAATTGTCTATGCTGTGGTGAAAATTGTCCACATTATGGTGAAAACTGTCTTTCTTATGGTGAAAATTGTTCATATTGTAGTGAAAATTGTCTATATTACGGTGAAAATTGTCTATATTGTGGTGACAACTGACCACTCTATGGTGAAAATTGTCTTTAATGTGGTGGTACAGGTGACTTTTTAATATACCTTAGAGACTTCACAGTTGCTTATAGACATTTGGACGAATTTCGTTTACAAAATCTTCACCAAAATATGTTGGTGCAGCCTTTCACCGTAAGACAGTGCAGTAGACTGATTCCGAGAGTCAGGCAGAACTGACAATCCATGCAAACAGCGGCACTGAGAAAAAGTAATGTCTTTTGACAATATTAAACGCTTCCCCAATGCAACATTTTACTAACCTTACTTTGCCACTCTAAAACACAGGACAATCTCATAAGGAGTTCTTTCGTCGCCTTTCTGACATGCATTATGTAATAAATGGAGTACAGCAGTTGAAGGTGCGTGCGTCTCTCCCGACCATCCTCAGTCAGTCAGTCAGTCAGTCAGTCAGTCAGTCAGTCAGTCAGTCAGTCAGTCAGTCAGTCAGTCAGTTTCTCTCTCTCCCTCCCCTCCCGCGCGCTTCGACCTTGGACGGGCTAATTAGACCACCACTAGCAGTGCACTGGCGGGCGGCGCTCATCCGGCGAGTGGTGTCGTTGCCGCGGCCGCGGTGTGGTTTATGTTTCTGCCCCACTTTGTCCACGCGCCGGGCCGTGCCGTGCCGTGCCGCGCCGTGCCGCGCACGCCACACCCCCGTCGAGGCGGTCAAAATCCCGGACGCGTTCTGAGCTTCAGAGTCGCTAAATGTGACTCGAACCGAACGTGTGACCCCACCAATGGACTCCTCGTTCGGAGAGCAATCCATTGGCGGGGTCACACGTTTGGTTCGAATCCGATTTTGCGACTCTGGAGCTCAAAACACGTCTACAGTTTTGGCCCAACTCCACCGGTCTGGCCCACTAGTGGCGCGTCGCGGAGCGCTGCAAGAGGGTCTGATTTTGAAAATCCAGTCTCTTCAACGGGAACGCAGCGACCACTGTTGGTCACCGTGGACGGACTCCACTTGAGGTAAGCGATTCCGAGCGGCTGGCCTGGCGCTCCGCCGCCGTCGGCGACGTAAGCCAGCACCGCCGTCGCCGCGGCCGGGGGGCCTCGGAAAACGATCCCTGATTGCAGTTCGCGCTTCCCGCGACAGTGTGTGTGTGTGACACTTCTCGAATCGCAATAACGCGGCGACTGCCCCCGACGCGCATAACGCGCGCACGCGCCGCCGAGTTTTGTTTGGCACAAAGATGAAGGCCCCCGTCGGCGAGGCCGCTCCCCCTCCCCCTGCCCCCATTCGTCGCTCTGTCTCTCTCGCACCCGTGCGGGACGCCCCGTGGGTGCGAGCGAGACAGAGCAACTCGGAATCAGTCCGCACCGCAGCCCGCGCGCGCGCGAATATGCACTTTGGCTCCAAACTCATTACGACGCGTCAATCGGGCACTCGGAAAGAAACAACGAGCCGCACCTGGAAACGCTGCGGAGCTGCGGACGAACAATGCGCCCCGCCACTCACGGTGTAGTGGCGAAAGGGCGGCCCAGCCGCGGCAGCCGCGGCCCGGCCGCGCAAAAAACAAACAAGGAAAGCAAGCGCGTGCCGCCGCCAGGTGAGCGCGGGGCGCGTGCGTGCGTGTGTGTGTGTGTGTGTGTGTCTGTGTGTGTGTGTGTGTGTGTGTGTGTGTGTGTGTGTGTGTGTGTGTGTGTGTGTGTGTGTGTGTGTGTGGGTGTGTGTAAGAGTCGCTCGCCTAGTTGGTGCGAGAGGGCGCTTACAGCCCTGCAACAGCAGCAGCCCCAATCGCTGAGAGAAACAGAGAGTGGGAGAGAGACCCCCCCCCCCCTGAGTCGTCGTCGCTCACGGAGCAGCCGGCAGCAGGGCTGCAGACTCTCGCCAAAAGGGTGCGAGAAACGGGCGAGAGAGCAACCTCATGCTGGAGGGCCGCGCGCCACGGCAACTCGGAATGCTTCAGCCCCAGCGACTGTTTCTGACTTTTCGTTCAAGGATCAGCACGCACGGGAACAATGCGCATATGCTTGCAGCACGGCACAATCTTTGCTTCGGTTTCCCGGTCTTCTTCCGCTTCCAAATAGTGCGGAAATGAGCACGAGGCGACATGGCGCCATGTTGCGCAGGAAGAGGCCACGTCTCAGCGCACAATAGGCGGAAAATCGCGAACGGCGTCAGCCACCAGTAGTGCGCTCAGAACAGGGCTACGACCGAACGCCTGAGGCCCCACCGAATGGATTCCTCGTTCGGAGAGCAATCCATTGGTGGGGTCACACATTCGGTTCGAGCCCTGTTTAGCGAGTCTGGGGCTCAAAACGCGTCTGGAGTTTTGGCCGCCTGCGCCGCCGGTCCTCTGGCCCACTGTGTACAGAGCGCGGCGATGAAAAATGACGCGTGCGCGGGGACGGCCAATCCCCCCCGCGGCCCGGGTCGCTTGTCCGTCGCGGATTAAGTGGTGGGCCCCGCGGCCGCGATAAAGCAGTGCAGGGCGGCCGACGGCAGCCAACGGCACGGCGCGGTGTGATCGAAAACAATAACGCTCATTACGCCGCGCCGCAGTTGGCTGCACTGCGCGTTGCCGCGTTGCCACCACACTGGCCGCCTAATGCGCGCCGTTTCACAATTATCAAACGTTTGCCGCGCGGCGCGGTGCGGCGCGGTGCGTTATTGCCCGGCTGGGCCGGCCGTGCAGTCAGCGGTCCATTCCGAAACCCAGGACCGCGCTGTCTCTCTCGCTCTCGTGGCGCGTCCCGCTCGGGTGCGAGAGAGACAGAGCGACCGCATGAGGCGGCCTGGCGGTGCGGTGCGGTCCCACGCGTCGAGTTTGAAGGCCCCGAAGAGCCGCCCCGCCCCGCCCCGCCCCGCCCCGCCCCGCGGGCTCCATAACGCCACCCAGGACACTGGAACGGGGGCAATATCGAGTTCGCCTCGGATTCGTCAGAGTGGCCGGGGGTGCACTGTGCGAGAGGGCTCCGCGATGACCGACGCATGTCCGCCACCTCGCCGTCGTTCCACATCGGCCGACACGGAAGCAGTTCTCTGCAGCCGTTGGCGCCAACCGGACCTGCGCGGCTACCAGGCCTGTGCGAATCCATCGTCGGCTAGTGAGACGTTCCACTGTGTAATTAAAACCCAGCTTTTCGGGCAGCTGCCCTCCCCCTCCCCCTGCGGACATGGCACGCGCGGCCTGGCAGCTCACCGGGCAGCGATAGAGTCGTGGCAGTTTCCTTGAGAATCGGCGCGCGAAGCGGCTCGGCCCGCCTTGCTGGCCGTGTGATTCGCTCCGTCTCACAGTGGGCCAGAAGCCGGTGGAGGCGGCCAAAACTCTAGACGCGTTTTGAGCTCCAGAGTCGCTAAAGAGGACTCGAACCGAACGTGTGACCCCACCAATCGATTGCTCTCCGAACGAGGAATCCATTGGTGGGGTCACACTTCCGGTTCGAGTCCCATTTAGTGACTCTGGAGCTCAAAACGCGTCTAGAGTTTTGGCCGCCTCCACCGGTCTTCTGGCCCACTGTGCGTCTCTCTCGCACCCCTCTCTGGGGCGCCACGGCCAGACAGAGACGGAGCGACACGAAACGACTCCTCCGAATCGCTCGGCTGCTGTAATAAGCTGCAGCGCGCGAGCCGCGGCCGATGAGATAGCGCTAATGATGCAGTCATGAAGTCATTTCCTGCTCTGTTCCGCCATATTTCCGCGCCCCTCCCTCGCGCTCCAGGCGAGTACGCCTCGCGCATTTGGCCGCGCGCCAAAAGGTGTCGAGTCAAAATACCTTCGCCGTCACGCGCCGGCCGGCCGAGTTCGAACGGCGCTTTCGTCGCTCCGTCTCTCTCGCACTCGCAGGGAGACGGAAGACCGGTGGAGGCGGCCAAAATCCCGGACGCGTTTTGAGCTCCAGAGTCGCTAAATGGGACTCAAATCGAACGTGTGTGACCCCACCAATGGATTGCTCGTTCGGAAAGCAATTCTTTGGTGGGGTCACACGTCCGGTCCGAGTCCTGTTTAGCGACTCTGCAGCTCGAAACGCGTCTGGAGTTTTGGCTGCCGCCACCGGTCTTCTGGCCCACTGTGCGCCGTGCCGGGGTGCGAGAGAGACGGAGCGACGAGGTAATCCGAACTCGCCCGACCCGCGAGGTGGCCATGTGTTTTCTTCCAATTTGAGGCCGATCATGAGTCCCGCACGCGATATGCCGCGTCGCGTTGCTGCGCGTTGCCGCCAGCCCGCCACCGCAGCCCGATATCAAGAATTCATCCGGTCGGCCGATGACGATAATGAGTTATTCAAGACGCGGGTATGATTGGAATTTGATTTTAAAATTAGCCGGCGGCGCGGCGGCCGGCCGTGCGCGCCACGCAACCGCCATAAAGCAGTCCAGGGCCTCTAGGGCTGCCCGGTAGTCTCATTCCGAGAGTCGTTTTCGTCGCTCTGCCTCTCGCGCACCTACAGGGGACGCCCCACGAGTGCGAGAGAGACAGAGCGACGAAAGCGACTCTCGGAACCAGTCCGCTGGCCACCCTGGCCGGAGAAGCTGGCCGCTTGATTCCGAGCAGTGTCGCTCTGTCTCTCTCGCACACATGGGGCGTTCAGACACGGCCCGCCACCCTGACGGCCTGATGGGTGAAGGGGTCGTTGGAGCTGCGGCGGCCGTCCTGCGCGAGGCCGCGAGTCGCTGACTCTCTGACGGCGACCCTGTGACGGTGACCCTGTGACGGCGACCCTGTGTCGGTGACCCTGTGACCGCTACCCTGTGACGGCTACCCCAGTGGTTCTCAACCTTAGGGTCGCGACCCCAAGTGGGGTCGCGAAAAAATTTTAAGGGGTCGCGGCGAGGTAGCTGGGGTCGTGTTTTGGGCCGATTTTAAGCAGCCACTGCGTCTGATCCGAGGCGGGCATTTTGCTCCCTCAACGGGAAATTGGTCTTTGGACCTTCCTTTAGCATGCCTCTGTTACGGAGTGCGATTATCAGTCTTAGTTTGGGAGCAGTATTGTCTCAAAGTTGGCCAAAACGCTCAGAAATGTCTTTAAAAAATCATGTTTTGGGTCGATTTTAAGCAGCCACTGCGTCTGATCCAAGGCGGGCATTTTGCTCCCTCAACGAGCAATTGGTCTTTGGACCTTCTTTTAGCATGCCTTTGTTACGGAGTGTGATTATCAGTCTTAGTTTGGGAGCAGTATTGTCTCAAAGTTGGCCGAAACGCTCAGAAATGTCTTTAAAAAATCATGTTTTGGGTCGATTTTAAGCAGCCACTGCGTCTGATCCAAGGCGGGCATTTTGCTCCATCAACAGGCAATTGGTCTTTGGACCTTCTTTTAGCATGCCTTTGTTACGGAGTGTGATTATCAGTCTTAGTTTGGGAGCAGTATTGTCTCAAAGTTGGCCGAAACGCTCAGAAATGTCTTTGAAAAATCGTTGTGCCTGTTTTGGTCAACTTTGAGACAATACTGCTCCCAAACTAAGACTGATAATCGCATTCCGTAACAGAGGCATGCTAAAGGAAGGTCCAAGGAACAATTGCCCGTTGAGGGAGCAAAATGCCCGCCTTGAATCAGACGCAGTGGCTGCTTAAAATCGACCCAAAACATGATTTTTTAAAGACATTTCTGAGCGTTTTGGCCAACTTTGAGACAATACTGCTCCCAAACTAAGACTGATAATCGCACTCCGTAACAGAGGCATGCTAAAGGAAGGTCCAAAGACCAATTGCCCGTTGAGGGAGCAAAATGCCCGCCTTGGATCAGACGCAGTGGCTGCTTAAAATCGACCCAAAACATGATTTTTTAAAGACATTTCTGAGCGTTTTGGCCAACTTTGAGACAATACTGCTCCCAAACTAAGACTGATAATCGCACTCCGTAACAGAGGCATGCTAAAGGAAGGTCCAAAGACCAATTGCCCATTGAGGGAGCAAAATGCCCGCCTCGGATCAGACGCAGTGGCATGCTAAAGGAGGGGTCCCGTGGGGTCGCGAAACTTTTCCCGGGGGTCGCGGAAATTTTTGGCTACAAATTTGGGGTCGCGAGCCGAGAAAGGTTGAGAACCGCTGGGCTACCCTGTGACGGCGACCCTGTGTGGCGGCGTCCCTGTGGTGGCGACCCTGTGACAGTGACCCAGTTTGACGGCGACCTTGTGACG
Organism: Thrips palmi; assembly: GCF_012932325.1. Taxonomy (NCBI): domain Eukaryota; kingdom Metazoa; phylum Arthropoda; class Insecta; order Thysanoptera; family Thripidae; genus Thrips; species Thrips palmi. The sequence goes on from NW_023144628.1 coordinate 9,522,104, forward strand.
GCAACCCTGTGTGACGGTGACCCTGTCTGTGACGGCGACCTTGTTATGGCAACCCTGTGTGACGGTGACCCTGTGTGTCGGTGACTCTGTTGCGGCGACCCTGTGACGGTGATCCTGTGATGGCGACCCTGTGTGACGGCGACCCCGTGACGGCGACCCTGTGACGGCGACCCTTAGTGGTCCATCGGCACAACCATTCCGCCATGTCGCGTGAGTACGCCACGAAGAGACAGAACCCGCGTTCGAAGTTGGACGCCTTACCTCTGACTTCAAGTTGAGCGGCGCGTCGGCGTCGCGCTGGGCGGCGGTGGCGGCATTGCTGGCATGCGCCAACATGGCGGAGGCCGTGGGGCTGGGCTAGGCAGCCATCTCTCTCGCGCCTGCAACACGGAGGGAGAGAGTGAGACGACATCGCCAACGACGACATAAATTAAATTGGTCCAATTTCGGCGCTCTCTTTTAACAGTGTCCGTCATCGGACTTCGGGGGCAGGATATTCAACGATAAAGGATGATGACGAAGCAGCGGGGGCCGGGTCTAAATCAGGTGGGGGCGGCCATTGAGGCGAGGGGCAGGGGGAAGGGGGGTGCCCTCGGAGCTGCATGTGCCGTGAACGAGGTAATGAAATGGAATGGCTGGCCGTGCGTGCCACGGCGTGGCTGTGCGTGGTGTTCACGCTCGCACGTTTGTGTTCGGCAGGGCGCCGAGTGGAGCAGACCGAGCGCGGCCGGGCCGGGCCGGGGTCGGACTCGCGGGGCCGAGCCGAGCCGGGGCCCTCCGCGCGCCCTGAGCTCCGCGCTGCTCCGCGCTGCTCCGACCGTCATCAACCTGTAGGCTGATTCCGTGGCTCGTTTTCTCGTCGCGCTGTCTCTCTCGCACTCATGGGGCTTCCCCGCACAGGTGCGAGAGAGACAGAGAGACGACTCTCGGAGCCAGCCTCCTGTCCCACCCCAACGCGTGGCAAGCGCGGCACGGCGTCAGAGGCACTGACACGCCGCTGCGGACGCACGGACGGACAGACAGACAGACAGCAGTGTGCATTACAGTGCAACGCGACACACGCGGCGACCAGTCCGAGCACTTATCGCGCGCACATAGTTTAGTCTAATTTTATTTTACCGACCAGACATTCCACGCGACAGTCATCACAGCGAAAAACATTGTCGTATTATTTCATCGAACAAAGACGCCTGGCTCACTGTGAAAATTTGAGTCATCACTTGATGAAAATTTCAAGGCTAATTTTCCTTACAACAATGTCATCAAAAAAATTGATGACATTGTTGTCACGCCCATGCAATAAGTATAGGAGCTTTGATGAAAATGTCATCAATTTGTGATGAGATTGTCATAATTCGAAATTGACGAAAATGTCATCCGCGTTTTTGTCATAAAGTGATGACAAATTTTCACAGTGCTCTCAACGTGGAAAAAAGTGTTTTGACGGTGAAAGTGAAAAAACTCGATCGATGATGGGGATGGAAAAACGACACACTGATGACGAAACGAGTGCGTGTAGGCCAGCCAGGTCAGCGCAGGCCGGGCCACAGTGTAGGAGGGCGACGCTCGCTCAGGTTATGGCCTCACTCTCAGCCCGCGTGCCAAACACTCGTGGGGCTGCAGCGCTGCAGCGGCGGCGGGGCGCAGAGTGCGGCCGCCGGGCAGGCTGGTGTGCGCCAGCGGCGGCTTGCGTGGGGCTTGCGGTCGGGATGTACTGTACTATCTCTTCTTGCTCACACACGGGCACACACACACACGGGCGCGCGCGCGCACACACACACGGGCGCGCGCACACACACACACACACACACACACACACACACACACACACACGGGCGGGCGGGCACGCGTGTGACGCTCCCTCTCGCCTCTCTCTCTCTCTCTCTCTCCCTCTCCCTCTCTCTCCCTCTCTCTCTCTCTCTCTCTCTCTCTCTCTCTCTCTCTCTCTCTCTCTCTCTCTCTCACATACTCACACACGCACCGGTCTGTGCCGGCGGCAGCGCACGACCTGTGGCTACCATTAACGCGGCCCCACAAATCACACACCGCCCAATCAAAACTCGCGCCGCTGTCATTGCCTGCGCTGCCTGCAAGGGCCGCCGCGCCGCCGCCGCGCGTTCCCGTGTGTGCAGCAAGTCCACAATCGGAAAAGGAGAAAACGACAACGACAACAACAGAAGAAGAAGAAGAAGAAGAAGCAAGAAGTTCGTAAATTCGACGCATGTGGCTTCGGATGGAGCGCGTGCACTCTTTGACGAGTTCAGGTTGGCCCAGTCCGAAAAGAACGATTGACCTCCCCCCCCCCTCTCTCTCTCTCCCTCCCTGGGCTCCTAGATAGCCGCCTGAAAGATAGGCAAAAAGCCACACTTCACCCTTGTAAATAGGCAGAAAGTGCTAATTTGCTACGCAGGCCGGGTCTGGATCCGCCACTAGCGCCCACCCCACCCCCACCACTGCACTGTACTCCTGCACTGTACTCGCCGCGGTGTGGAGACTCGGCGGCCACACCGCACCGGGCGGCGCCGGGCCGGGCCCCCGTGCAGCGGGGGATGTAATACGTATAATACGTTTTCGACCTCGTCATCCACGTGTCACTTTAATATTTCAATACATTTCGATGACAGGCACGGGGCGGTGGCGGCGTGTGGCGGCGCATCCAATGCTGTTAGTGGCCCGTTCGACAGCCTGGGGCCGTCACCCCGCCCCGCCACACCCCACCCCGCCCCGCCACACCCCACCCCGCCACACCCCACCCCGCCACACCCCGCCCCGTCCCTCACGAGGCAAGAAATCGGAAAGCTATGTTTTCATCCGAACCTCGCTCGCATAAATAATGAATGTGTGTCACCCTGGCGGCTCTGGCTGGCTGCTCTGCCTGGGCGGCGCGTCACTCGCCAGGGGCGGCCGGGGGCGGACGGGGGTGGCGGGTGGGGTGTTTGTCCAGTAAGCATTAGGCATGCATTACGCGGAGGTCCGCGCGCTTAGCCGCGCTTTTTCAGCTGCATTGCCACATTAGTGTGGCCTGCGGGTAATTCATGGTGGCCCGAATGGCCGCGCGGTGTGCAATGACTGCCATGCGATTGCGATGAAATGACTACCATGCGACTGCGATGAAATGACTGCCATGAGATTGCAATGAAATGACTGCCATGAGATTGCAATATGACTGCCGTGAGATTGCAATGACTGCCATGATCATGAGATTGCAATGGAATGACTGCCATGAGACTGCAATGGAATGACTGCCATGATATTGCAATGAAGTGACTGCCATGCGATTGCAAATGACTGCCATAAGATTGAAATGACTGCCATGAGGTGGCAATGACTGCCATGAGATTGCAATGACTGCCATGAGATTGCAATGAAATGACTACAATGAGATTGCAATGAAATGACTGCCATGAGATTGCAATGAAATGACTGCCATGAGATTGCAATGACTGCAATGGGATTACAATTACTGCAATGAGATTGCAATGACTGCGATGAGACTGTCATGGACTACAGTGAGACTGCAATGACACTGCCGTTGCGGCAACGAGACTGCAATGAGGATGCAACGGCTGAGAAAGAGGAACTCTGGTCACCTAATCGAATAACTTAAATAAAAGACAGAGGAAAAACGAGCAACTGGGGAGTGATGCGCCTCGGGCTGCGCTTTGCTGCGCTCTGCTGCGCTCTGCTGCGCTGGCTACCACCAGGGCGGCGACAAACCGTGCCGCCGGCGGCACCGCTCTCTGAATTAGAGAACCCTCTCCCCCCCCATCCCCCCCCCCGCCCCGCCGGGCTGACTTACGGCCGACCGGTACGAGTATGGCCGCGCACGCCAGCCGGTACTCTAGTCGCATGGAATTGTTTAGCTGATTAATAATTCGTCGGCGTGGCGCGGCGGGCCGACGCGAGATGCCCCTCGGCCGCGGCGTTGTCCGGCAGTGATGGGGTTTGGGAATCAATGGGTAAGCGCGCAAGGCCCAAAAGGGGGGGGGGCACAGGGTGGAAGAGAGAAAAGGAATCAAGTGGAATCAAAGAGAAGGAAGGAAAAAAAAACACGCACCGGCTGCTGTGATTATCTCTTCCACTTTTGTTTTTTCGTTCAGTCCGTTTCATTTATGTCCCAACACTGTGGTGAAAATCCTGACTCTGCGCGAAAGTCACAATAATTGCGTTTCGTTATTTATTTTGCGTCCCTTTTTTTTGGTCGCTTTCCTGGCCTTTCTCTCTTTTTTCAGGGGAGTTGAAACAATTGGCAACTGATGACGTATGCAGATATCGGCCGCCTATTTTATTTTCGCTAGCCGTTTGTGTGTTGCACAAGGCATGAGGTAGAGGGGGGGGGGGGTAGTAGAGGGGGCAGGATCGCGTCTGCACTGAGTGGCGGGGGTGGTTGTTGAGGTTGAGGAGCGTGGAGGGGCGAGGCGGGAGCCGAAACAGAGCGAGAGAGAGAGAGAGAGAGAGAGAGAGAGAGAGAGAGAGAGAGAGAGAGAGAGAGAGAGAGGAGGGAGAGAGAGAGAGAGAGAGAGAGAGAGAGAGAGAGAGGAGGGAGGGGCGCTTTGTACTCGGCCGATTATCGCCATATTGCCTCACGGTGAATATTTTCGTGCAAGGAGCAATAACCCTTTCTATAAATCAAGCAGCGCCGGGTTTTAATAAGCCTCGCGCTCTCTCTACCTTCCTTTTTAGACGGAAAGGGGAAAGGAGGTGAGGGGGGAGGGGGAAACAGGGGGGAGGTGTAAATGCACACGAAAGGACGTACCTGGAAAAGAGGGGGGGGGGGCGGAAGGAAGCCAAGGGGGTGGGGGGAATCTGAAAATGTTTCTGTTTACGCATGCACGGCCCACACGGCCCTAAGGGTGGCAGAACTGCACCCCCCACCCTCACCAGGCAGGGGAAAGGAAGGGAGGGGGGGAGGTCCGACACCGCTCCTTACTTCCGTCGGGGCGTTCACACACTGTAAACAAGTTCGGCCCCTTAATTAGGGCACAGCCCGACGGAAACTGAGCGATGGACGAGAATATACATATATGGCCAAAGTCAAACTGCAGGCCTACTACCTCGGCGCGCTCGCCCTAGGGATCGTCAAAATGTGGCACGACGGCCACGTCCAGTCGCCGGCGTCCTTTTGTTTTTGTTCGACTTCGCCTAGCCACCTGCACTGTGTACAGCAGGAGAGCACTTGTCGCACGCACCTCCCCCAACACGGCCAGCGTTTTGACCGGCAGATCAATTCCATTTTCCCTCTGTGTGTGTGTGTGTGTGTGTGTGTGTGTGTGTAAAAGGGGGGCTCTTGGTGCATCAGAGACAGGAAAAGGGCCCCCTGGACGCGAACACATCGCCATCATGGCGTGCCGGCGAAACGAATAATCGCGGGCGCTGAAACGCGTGCAAAACGCTAGAAAAAAAAAAACAACGAACAAACAAGCGGAAAAAACAACAAAAAAACAAAAACAAAACACACGTCGATGCGCCGATGCGGATGCAGCACGGCGCGCGCACTATGCAACACGCGCTGAATAATGAGGCCAATAAAGGTGTGGTTTCGCGCATCGCTGCATAATCACAGTGGCGGGGCGGGCACCAGGGCCATGTGGACACAACGACCGCGGTAATATGACGGTCGTGTGAGCAGATTTGTGGACAGGGTGTGGACCGACACGAATCCGAATAAGTTTGATTGTGTTTCCGATCGGGTCAATTAACACCCCAGTATCTCAGTTTTTTTTTTTGAAAAGGAACTGACACATTAAGTGCGTCTTGTACTTTTCTACGAATGTTTATACTCGAATCAGATAAGAAGTAGTAACTTTTTAAGCCTTACGAAGTAAAAGAGCTTGATATAACAAAGTATTTTGAGCAAGCTTACAAAGAAAATACTTCGTAATTTACGAGCTATTTCTTCGTGTTAGAAACTAAATAGTTTGTACCTTACATATGCTCAAAATACTCCGTAGGGTTTCTAGCCTGAGGGTTTAAAAACTTCTTTCACAACAAAGGCTCAGACAAGCAGAGGCATCCAGTCCAACCAAGTATGCGACATTTTGCACTGCCGCTCATCCACCGCACTCTCAACTGTACACCCTTGGAGCAGGGGACAGAGAGGGAGGGAGAGAGAGCAAGAGAGAGAGGAAGAGAGAGAGAGAGAGAGAGAGGAAGAGAGAGAGAGAGAGAGAGAGGAGGTGGAGGCCATAATGGTCAGGGGTGGCCGAATGCAGCCCGGTTAGTGCACAACTGGCACGGCAGGGCCCAATTCAACGCGACGACAACCACCACCTCGCATCGACCAGGCCTTGGATAATAAAGTGGGGAGGGGGGAGCTGCGGGTAGCTCGTCCGGCCCAACAGTTACCCCAGCAACAAGCCCTCCCGCCATTCCGGTTGCAAACGTCTCTATTGCGGCGCGCGGGGCCGCGGGGCGAGGGCGAGGCCCGGGCAGGGTAAAGGGACGGGGTGAGGCAGATAAGGCCACCCAGCACCTTGGCTGCGTCCACGCGGCGCCCGGCGCATCCGAAGCTGGAGGCTTTGTCCGCGGACCAAGGGACCGCTAGGGGTCGCCGTCAGAGAGTCACCGCCAGAGGGTCGCCGTCAGAGAGTCACCGCCAGAGGGTCGCCGTCAGAGTCACCGCCAGAGATCGCCGTCAGAGAGTCAACGCCGGAGGGTCGCCGTCAGAGAGTCACCGCCAGAGGGTCGCCGTCAGAGTCACCGCCAGAGGGTCGCCGTCAGAGTCACCGCCAGAGGTCGCCGTCAGAGAGTCAACGCCAGAGGGTCGCCGTCAGAGAGTCACCGTCGAAACAAGGTGGAACCCGGCGTTTGAACTCCCCTGCCAGTGGCGTTGCCAGGGTAGCCGGCTGGCGGGTCGTGGCAGGTGCAGGTCACTCTCAGAACGGGCACGGCCTTTCGTGCGTGTGCACCGTTTGCCTGGGCCGCCGTGCCGCCGTGCCGCGGTGCCGCGCTGGTCCTTCCTGCTCGACACCGGCTGCCGCGCGGACGCCGCGCCCCGTAGGCTGTCCCGCCGAGCGGGGCTGAGCTGCGGGACTGCCTATTGCCAAGGGGCGAAGGCGGCGGCGCCTCGGTGGCAGGAAGTCGCCCCCAACATGCTCTTCGAACCAACCCATCAAACACACACACACGCACACACTCTCAACAACAACAACAAAATTAGTGAGTCGATTGTGCCGCGTGTGATTGCGTGCGCCGCTGTCCTTCGAATACGCTCAGTCAGAGGCAGGCGCGCCTAGGCACGCCTCGCAAGGCGGCTGGAGGGGCTGGAGCACCGCACACTCACACAGCCACACAGTGAGCCACACACGGACACGGCGGCGCACAGTGGGCCAGAAGACCCCGGTGGTGGAGGCGGCCAAAACTCCAGACGCGTTTTGAGCTCCAGAGTCGCTAAACAAGGCTCAAACCGAACGTGTGACCCCACCAATGGATTGATCTCCGAACGAGGAGAGAACCGGTCTTCTGGCCCACTGTGCGCCGTGGCCGGGCGTGACAGACTGGGCGCGGGCGGAGGAGGCCCTCGGCCTGAGGGGTGCGGGCCAAGAAGGCGGCAAGACGGCGAGGACGACGCGGACGCGGAGGACGGCGACGAGGACGGCGGGGACGTGCAGGGTATCGATTGCCGCGGCACGTGCTGAGAGCTCTCCAGGCTCTCCAGTCACCAAGTGGCGCGGCCTCGCCGCCTGGCTGCCTGCCTGACCGGCTGCCGTGCATCACTTTGGCGGAGCACATCGTCGCACAGTGGGCTAGGAGACCGGCGGAGGCGGCCGAAATACTAGACGCGTTTTGAGCTCTAGAGTCGCTAAACAGGACTCGAACAGCACGTGTGACCCCACCGATGGATTCCTCGTTCGGAGAGCGATCCATTGGTGGGGACACAGGTTCGGTTCGAGTCCCATTTAGCGACTGTGGAGCTCAAAACGCGTCTAGAGCTTCGGCCGCCTCCGCCGGTCTTCTGGCCCCACGGGCGTGCACAAGGGGGGGGCGGAGGGGGCGATCGCCCCCCCCGAAGGACCCCAAAAGGTATACTTTTGAGGCAGGTTTTGGCGTCTAACTCCTGGAAGTTAGGCAAAGTTCCTCAAAAAAAGGTTCCACCGCCCCTCCCGAGGAGGCGAGCTGTGCACGCCCCTGTCTGGCCCACTGTGCGTCGTCGCAGTGGTGGTAGAGGCCTCAAGCTGCCGCCTCTGAACCTGACCGGCACAGCTGCTCCCACCTTGCCGTGTCATCACGCCGTCCCTCTCGCCCTCATGGGGGCGCGAGAGAGACAGTAGCGCGACGTTCGGAATCGAATTGCAGAGACACAGAGCCCCCCGCGCGATCGCTGAATTAGCCATCCTCAGGGCGGTCTGAAAGGAAGGCGGCGGTGGGGGAGAGGCAGAGCGAGGGGGAGGCGGTCTGAGTGGAGCGTGGAGCGCGGCACGCGGGAGAGAGAGGTCCGTGCCTTGTCTCGGCAGTCGCTAAGTGCACCCCCCTGCCCCCCTTCCCCCGCGCCTCCACCGCCACCGCCGCTATTTCGCGATCAAACGGGGGCGACCTCCGCGACGACGCTTCGACCTTCGCTCTCCGCGAGCAGCCCCTTTCCCTTCCTCTCCCCTTCGCGAGTCCTCAGAGCGACAGCCGCCTGGCTCGCGGGGCTGGCGGGCAACAAGCGCTGCTGCACTTCCCCGGAGGACAGGCGGCCAAAACTCCAGACGCGTTTTGAGCTCCAGAGTCGCTAAACAGGACTCAAACCGAACGTGGACCGCACCCTGGAGTTTTGGCCGCCGCCACTGATCCTCTGGCCCACTGCGCGCCGCCGCCCTCGCCTCCCCCTCGCCCAGCCCCAGACACCCAGACGGAGCCCCTCCCCGCCGACTTTTTCTGGCGCCTCCCCCAAGACGTCCCCGCCCAGGATCAGCTGACGGCGGCGCGCCGGCAGTGGGGTGGCTGCCACGGGCCCGACTCCACCAGCTGGAAGGCGCAGGCTGCCTTTTTCTTTGCCTTCCCCTCTTTTCACTTTCTCTTTACGCGTCCCACAGGGCGAAGGGCCGCCGGCGGTGCGGGAGGGGGAGGGGGGAGCGGGGAGGAGGTGGGGATAGGGCAGGGACCTCCGCAGCGCCATTCACGACCGTCTGGGCAAACGGGGGCCCCCACAGCGTCCCTAGTAGACCACCTGTTCGGCGTCCAGGCGGACACGACGATAGAGACACTTAAAATGGTAACCCGAATCGAACACACAACCCGACGAATGGATTGCGACCTACGAGCGAGGGATCGATTTAGTACGCGGCCGTCAAAGGTCGCCGAGAGCGTGGCAGAGCGTGGCAGAGCGTGGCAGAGCGAGGCAGGGCGTGGCAGAGCGTGGCAGAGCGTGGCAGAGCGTGGCAGGGCGAGGCAGAGCGAGGCAGAGCCGCATCTGCATTATTGGCCGGGCGACTTGGACGAGGATGGCGCCAATTTACGCTTCCTGAATCGCAATAATCACTAATCACGCTAATGCCGCTCGCGTGTATTGCGTCCGTCACCATCCCGCGGGCCGGCCCGTCCGGGGCCCGTTCGGGGCCCCGTTCGGCCCGTCCGAGGCGTCCAGCGCGCGGCACGCCCCCCAGAGGGCTCCGCGGCGCCGTCCCCCGCGGCCACCAACCCCCTCGCCGCCAAGCGCAACACAGCGCGGCGCGGGACACTGTGTGTGTGTGTGTGCGTGTGTGCGTGTGTTGGCGCACTCGTGTGAGAATGACCGCGGGCAGCGCGGCTGCATTATGCAATGGGGATCGGAGCGACCGGACTAAGTGGCGGCAAGGGGCTTCTCCGACTCGTCAGCCCCAAGGCGGCGTCGGCGCCAGTGTGGGCGTTTCGGACGTGGCACTTCGAGACACGTGTCCAGTCCCTGAATCGAACTTGAATCCAACTTGAACCGAACGCATGACCCCACCAATGGATTCCTCGTTCGGAGAGCAATCTATTGATAGGGTCACACGTTCGGTTCGAGTACCACTTAGCGACTTTAGAGCTCAAAACGCGTCTAGAATTTCGGCCACCTGCATCGGTCTTTTGACTTACAGTGGCGCGCCAGTGGGTGGACGGACACGCGTGACCACCTGGCATCGCCGCGGGCCGCCGGCCCACTAAAGTTTACATCGCAACTTTTTATCAGCGACAAAGGGACGCACAGCGATGTACCACTTGTCCTGTTTTGATAACAAACAGATAATGAGTTCGTGACTAGTCATGTTCACGAGATTACCAAAAAAAGAGGAAAACGAAAAAAAAAGAAGCAACAAGGAGCGATATCGCGTGGATACACGGATAGTTACAGAGGGAACTTGTCGTTCCCCCGCTGTTCCTCCTCCGCCCTCTCCCCCCTCCCCTGGCCTGATACGCTTGCAACTGCTGCACGCTTCGGGTACACGTGCGGGTGGAAATCACACCGACCGAATCCACATTGCACACGAAAACTCCACCAATGACCCCATGTCATCATGGTCACCATTACATTGTCACCATGTTCATCATTGTCATCATGGTCACCTTCATATTTTCACCTTGTTCATCACAGTCACCATTATATTTTCACCATGTTCATCATGGTCACCATTATATTTTCACCATGTTTATCATGGTCACCATTATATTTTCACGATGTTCATCATAGTCACCATTATATTTTCACCATGTTCGTCATTGTCATGATGATCACCATTTTATCGTCACCCTGTTCATCATTGTCACCACGGTCCGCCGCGCGACGGGATGAGACACGCAGCGACAAGTAGGTCGCCACGCAATACTAATCGATTCAGAGAATCGACGGCAGTAAACAGCCCTCAATCGAGTATTTGCGGAAGTGTAGCGGTGTAGGGCATGCATTAGATAAAGAGGCGGCCCGACAAGCCGGCCGGTGTAATAACGGAGCCACCGGCCGGCCGACACACCGCGATACGACGATACGGCTAATCTAGGGCCAGATAGCTCATTACCAGGACTTATTAGCTCATTTCCGCACCGCCTCTGCCGAATCATGCCTGCGGACCCGAAAAAAGACCCGAAAGGTCCCGAAAAGAGCCGAAAGAACCCGAAAATATCCGAACACGAAAAGACACGAAAGGACCCATCCGAAAGGACCCGAAAAGATCCGAAGGGGAGGCTCACAAATAAGGACCCGAATGCTACTACAGACACCAAGACCGTGGATCTTACACTGGAAGTCTCCCCGACAGTGTACCGAGGGGGCCACCACTCTCATTTCAGGCGTACACAAGATTACGGGATTATGGGAAATTTACTAGGGATTACGCGTGAAATTTTCGAAAATTGGTTCGAAAACGTTGAAAAATAGCTCAAAAACGTTGAAAAATGACTAAAAACGTTGAAAAATGACAGAACTTTTTCAAGGATTACGTGATTACGCCATGGATTACCAGAGATTACCAGCCAATTTGTACACAGGATTACGGGGGTGGTGGCCCCCTCGCAGTGTACCCGAAGAGAACCCTGGCTGTCACCCTGGAGGTCCTCCAGGTCCTCGGCACTCGGCGACCGGGGGACGCGGCCACTACACTACAGGTGGCCGAAGAGGGCCACAAGGACGCCACCAAGCTGCTGCACCGAGCGACGCTCATTCAAATCGTAATCGCAAATGTAAGCAGTGGGTCGCCGGCGAGCTACTTACGTGCAGAAGCACAGCCCTGCCCCCCTGCCCCTTTCCCCCGGATGATTAAGAGCCACCGTCGTCGCGGAGAGGAGAAGGACAGCCGCATAGAAGAGCGATAAGCGAAAGAGAGAGAGAGAGAGACAGACAGAGCGCGCGGTCGGCGGGCGTATCATTACGATACATGCCCCGTCATCACACACACGCGAACACTCACACACACACGCACGCACACGCCCACACGGACACACACTGGCGGCCGCAACAGAGTTGCAGCGCTATCGGCTTATTGCAATGACAGTGACTCCGACTGCCAGGCGATTCCGAGTGTTTTAGGGAAGTGTGCCAGTGTGAGTGTGTTCGTGTGTGTGTGTGTGTTCGTGTGTGTGTGTGTGTGTGTGTATGTGTGTGTGAGAGGGGAGGGGGAGGCTCTGAAGGAGAACGCCTCCGTGACACTGAAAGGCCGCGGGAGGTGGAAAGGGGGAGGGGGGGTGCGGGATCCGCTGCAGATGCACTCACTCCGCGCTCCGCGGCGGCTTGGTTCTTATGTAAGTCAGACGGGGCGCGATTATACCTTCGGCCCAAAGTTTGCAAATGATTTCCAGTGTGGGGGCGGCGGCCCTCGCAGGGGGTAGGCAGCAGTATGCACGGGGCTACTTGTGGCGGCCGCCCCCCACCCCTTGCCGCCCCTGGCCGCCCCTGCCTGGCCCGGTCCAAGGGGCTTTGCGCTCTGCACGCTCGCCCTTAAATTACGCCCCGAGTCCGCCTAGTCCGCTTCATGATCGATTCTTTAATTATGAATTATTGTTGGTGGTCACGCCACGCCCCGCCCCACCCCGCCCCGCTCTTGCTCGCCCTCCACACACGAACGGCACCGCACACGGCGAGCCACTGGCCGAATTCGAAAATGGAAGCCCAAGCGAAAACTGCCAGCTGCCGTCCTCGTCGCACTGGAGAGAGAGAGAGAGAGAGAGAGAGAGAGAGAGAGAGAGAGAGAGAGAGAGAGGGAGAGAGAGAGAGAGAGAGAGAGAGAGAGAGAGAGAGAGAGAGAGAGAGAGAGAGAGAGAGAGAGAGAGAGAGAGAGAGGGGCCGCCCAAGCAGGTGGCGCTAAGGCGTTGGGCTCCGATCAACGCCCGTCTGATGCAGGCCAGCGAGAACGTTTTCGGCCGCGAAAAGGTCGGTCGCGAACGCGAGAAGAGCATGTTGCTGTTGGTGGCCCTGCTCGCCGGTGGTGTAACTGGGCCTTCGCACGAGCCGAGCCACGCCGGGCCGGGCCTCGCCTGGCCTAGACCGCCTGGACGAGCCTCGAGCCTCAGTATTGCAGCGGGTGTGCCATTAAGTCTGGAATACGACTAGCAGCCGCGTCTAGCCGCGGAGGAAGTTCTCGGCGACGTCTGCTGTGTAGACTGATTCCGGGAGTTCAGTTCGTTCTCGCCGCTCCGTCTCCCTCGCACCCGGACGGGACGCCGCGAGAGTGCGAGAGAGACAGAGCGGCGAAAACGACTCAGGGAACCAGCCTTGCCGCGCACCGACGACGCTATTTCCATTTTTATGTCACTCATGCAACAAGCCTGATGAGGCAACGCCGCGACGCCACTGCAATTCGACACATTAGCGCCGCTAGCGCGCTGGCGCCGCCTGCCGGCCGGCAACAGCACCACCGCGTCATCTATCCCCGCATCATCTCCACATCTATCTATCCATCGATCAAAATCTACCAATGAGTGGCCGCGGCGGACGTCCGCGGATGACGTCATCGGCCCGCCCAGTCACTGACGGCTTCCTGTGTGTCTGTGGGCCGAGCACGCCGCCAAATCACACTGCAGTGTCTGGCGCATTAAGCTTTGCACAATACTGCGAATAATTCGTGCATTTCTCGCGCATGCTCAATTTCACACTCTTAAAACCTTACGAGGTATTTTGAGCACATATAACAAAAACTAATTTAGTTTGTTTTACGAAGAAATAGTTCGTAAATTTGGTGAATTACGAAGTACTTTCTTTGAACGCTTAGTATGCTCAAAATACTTTGTTATAACAAGATCCTTTTTTAAAAAAATAGTTTGTGAGGTTTTCTCAGTGCATGCAAAAGCTATTCACAAAAAAAAAATCGTCAAAATTGCAAATTGCCACGAGGGACACATTGAAAAGAAAAGCACGATTCCTCGTGGAACTATTTGCGGCTACGTCGTGCCCGAAAAAAACTACACAGTAATTTAATTTAGAGTGAAGTGGGGCGGCCGACGCGTTTCCTGCGCTTCGCCACTCTATCGGTCGTCAAGGAAATAGATGTCGGCGCCGGACACCCTCAACTTGTCACTTTACACATGACCCCCCCCCCCTTTTGGCTACTAGGCAGCCGCCTGGAAGGTAGGCAAATTGCGTCACTTTCCCCCTGTAAGTAGGCAAAAAGCTGGGCCTGACACCCCCCCCCCCTTTTCTAAATTTCTGCGCACTCCACTGTCAAACGCGGAGTCCGTTGTTGGGTCACGCGCTCGATTCGAGATTCGAGTTTCGAGACAGAGCTCGAAGCGAGACTCGATAGTGGCGCCGTGCCCCGCCACGCCCCGCCACGCCACGCCCCGCCACGCCACGCCCCGCCACGCCCCGCCACGCCCCGCCACGCCACGCCCCGCCACGCCACGCCCCGCCACGCCACGCCCCGCCACGCCCCGCCACGCCCCGCCACGCCCCGCCACGCGCACGGCAGCGCCTTGCCGCGTAATGTAATGAGCCCCGCGTCGCCAAGGTGACTCCGTAATGCATGCCAGAAGGCTGCCGGCAGATCCGCGGGGCCGATTGGCGGACTTCTTATAAAT
>NW_023144628.1:9537048-9597884 GCF_012932325.1 Thrips palmi
GCGCGCGCGCGCGCGCTCGATCGGCCGCTAACTTCCACAGCGGGTAATGAAGGCTTGTTTCGCGTTTCGCACCGCTCTCTTGTTCGGTGCACGTTTGGCCTGTTTGCGTTCCGAACCCCCTAATTTCCTGTGCGCCCGTCATTTCCCTGATCGTAATTTTTTAAACCCCCCCTCCCCCCCCCCCTTTTTCCCATCTCACTCCCTCCCCTGGTGGCGCGCGACCCTCCGCGTTCCTCCCTCTAACCGCTCCGCGGACTGATTCCGCGAGAGTCGCTCTGTCTCTCTCACACTCGCACGGGGCGTGTAGGCGCGAGAGAGACGGAGCGACGAAAAAAAGACTCTCGGATTCGGGAGTCCGGCCCGGCGCCCCGGTCCGCTCCCTCCATTCGAAATGCCCCGCCCTTCCCGCGCTCGCCGCGCGCTCGCCGCCGCTGGCGTCCGCAGCCGTTTCATTTCGAACCTGATATAGCAGAATGTATGGGTATAATTAGAAGCTTCTCGTTATTCGCTTTCGGATTGAGTTTCGACTGGGCGTGGCGCGGCGCGCTGGATAATCCACACAGCAGCCTCAGTAGCACAAGGGCGTAAGCCAGGGCGCCGACGCACTACCGCGCGCGCCAACCCCGCATGACAGGTGTTGTGTGTGTGTGTGTTAGTGTGGAGGTGTGCTTACGTGTGTGTGTGTGTGTGTGTGTGTTTTTTTTTTCTTTCGAACTACCTGTACGAGGTTCAAGCGAGTGTCCGCAGCAATCTCTCCATTTTAAACTTTCTATCCCGCTGCCACCTTTGCTTTATCCAGGTATGTCCAGGTCAGTGTAGGTACATAACTGCAGTGCTGTGGCGGCACACTGGCACACCAGTGAAGGCGCAGTACAAGCTGTATGCCTGTCTGACACGGCCACTGGCTGCAGTCGCCACCTTGGCGGGCTTGCCTCGGCTTCGTCCTAATCCGGGTGGGGGAATGCTTCAATAATCAGCGCCGCTACTTTACACGCGAAATCAATTCAGTCCACACACACACACAACCCCCCGCACAACATCCAACAACACACGTGATGTAGGCCCACGCGCCCTTTGCCAACTCCCTAAAGCCCTGGCTCCAACTTCCTGGCCCTGCACGCCCTCTCTCTCTCTCTCTCTCTCTCTCTCTCTCTCTCTCTCTCTCTCTCTCTCTCTCTCTCTCTCTCTCACACACACAAACACGGTCACTCTCACATGCCGGTACACCTACACACACAACAACCCCCAAACACAAAAAGAGAGAGAGGAGAGGAGAGAGGGGAAAAGGGAGAGAGAGAAAAAGCCCTGTAATCCTGCGGACAGGAACTGAAGCCGCTGCCACACTGCCGGCAGTGGCGGCGGGTACCGAAACCACTGTAACGCACAGACAGAGCAGCCAGAGCCCTGGCCAGCCCAGCAGTAGCAGCCGCCTCTCTCATCGGAAAGACGAAACACACTTACTTTGCATCAGAGCGCGGGGAGGAGGGGGGCACAAAGCAAGCAAAGCACACGCAGCCGAGTAATGAGCCAGGATTAAAATTATGTTAATGAGTTTCACAGGCTGTGTGGCGCCGAGGCGGGGCGGGGCGGCAGAGATAGGACGCTTGTACCGACTGTGTGGAGAGGGTGAGGGTCTACATGCTAATGTGGTGAGGGAAAGGGGATGGGGTTGAAGTTCCAAAATTGAGCACCGAGTTTAGCTCCCGTGATAAGTGTGTGTGTGTGTGTGTGTGTGTGTGTGTGCGCGCGCGCGCGTGCGTGTGGGAGAGAGAGCGCGCTATGGTGAACGGTATTGATTTTAAGGGCGGTTATTCGTCAGGACTCGCAATGCAGACTCAGCAGCAAGCGGGACTGCTACGCTCTTGTCTTCGTCACACACATGCACACACACACACACACACACACACACTGACCGCGCGGGCGGCGTGGGCGGCGGCGCGCCCCGCGCTATGAATTGCAGATTGGCCGTCCGTCCCGGCCGTGCCCACACTGCTTTCTGCTTGAGTTTTGGCCTCTGTCTCGGCGGCCAGGGGCGGCCTGGGGCCCAGGCCCTGGACGACGGCTGGGGTGTCAAAGGGTGCAGGCGGTGCTGCACAGTGGGCTAGAAGACGGGCGCAGGCGTCGGAAACTCTAGACGCGTTTTGAACTCCAAAGTCGCTAAACAGGACTCGAACCGAACGTGTGACCCCACCATTGGATTTCTCGTTCGAAGAGCAATCCTTTGGTTGGGTCACACGTTCGGTTCGAGTCCCATTTATAGCGACTCTGGAGCTCAGAAGGCCTCTCGAGGTTTGACCGCCTCCACCGGTCTTCTGGCCCACTGTGTGCTGGGCCTGAGCGATGTCGGATGGCGGTTCGCCGCCGCGACGCGCCTAAGAACTGTTGCGAACCGTCGCTACACTGTGCAGTGCATGCAGCCCGCCCGGGCCCATCCCGGGCCTGTTGCTGCGTGCCGCGGCTCTACGGCTGACGGCGCTTGGCTCACGTTAGCGCGGCGGTAAGATTCGGTGTGCTCCGGGAGGGGAGGGGGAGGGGGAGGGGGTTGCGCGCGACCGCCGTAGAGGCGACCGCAACTGTCAGCAGCCGATAACTCCAACTACGCGATAGTGCGCCGCGCCACGGCCCGGCCGGGCGAAGAGTCGTTTCTTCGCTCTGTCTCTCTCGCACTCGTGGGGCTCTCCGTAAGGGTGCGAGAGAGACAGAGCGACAAACCAATCAGACGCTTGGTTCCGGGCCCGTAGCGGTGCGAGAGGGACGGAGCGACGAAAGCACACTGCCGTTCGGAATCAAACGGCAGGCAGGCACGCCGCCGAGACCCCGACCCCCAATGAGCGCGCGTGTGTAAAGCCCTTCCGTCAACTTCCACGCGCACGCACACACGCAGAGAGAGAGAGAGAGAGAGAGCAGAGAGAGAGAGAGAGAGAGAGAGAGAGAGAGAGAGAGAGAGAGAGAGAGAGAGAGAGAGAGAGAGAGAGAGAGAGAGAGAGAGAGAGAGAGAGAGGAGACTACACGTGTTTCCTTGGAAAAGCCGGAAAGCCGGTGGTGGTGCAAGCAGGACTTTGCGCCGCCCCGACCCCGTGTGCAGCCCTGTGTGTAGTAGCCTTATCTCTGTGCTCAGCTGACGGCAGCCTCACACCTTCGGGGGCGTCAGTTCGATGCCCCCGCCACCACCACCCGCCCCCAGGCGCCGTCCCCGCTCTGACTTGTGTTCGCCGACGCGGGGCGGCGCTGGCCGAACCGCGAGTGGCCTAACCGTGTACCGGTGCTGTCCCATTGTTTTGATTGTGTGCGCGGCGCGCGCCATTCCCCCCGCGCCGTTCTGTTGGCCTTCTTTATTTGTATTATTTCAAGCTTTGAAAAGCGAATTAAAAAACGAGAGGGTGCGCTGCCGTGCGCATGAAAAATGCCAGCGGCGCCTGGTGGTGGGGGGGGGGGGCAAAAAAAAATCGCGCCGGGCTCCGAAAAAACAAATGAAAATGATGCGTGGTAATGCATTTTCCCTATCGTCCATCTTTTGTCCCGCTCGCTTCTGCAAACGCTCGCCGCCCCCGCACCGCCTCCCCTGACCCCGTCCGCTTGGACCTGTGCTTTCGTCGCTCTGTCTCTCTCGCACTCTGGGTGCCCTGGCCCTGTAGGGGTGAGAGAGAGAGAGAGAGAGAGAGAGAGAGAGAGAGAGAGAGAGAGAGAGAGGGCCCCGCAGCTTGGTATGGGCGCCTAAAGGAGTCCGGACTGCGCGTCGATGGCCAGGCTGACGGCTGGCTTGGCGGCGGTCTGGTGGCGGGGGATGCGCGTGTCAGTCAGACAGTCAGTCAGAGGGCGCGGGCGGCGCGCTGCGCTGCCACATGCGCCTCACGAGCTTGCACTAACGCGACACTTCCGACCCCTTGTCGACACAGCTCCCACTGCGGTGCGCGCTGCGGATTGGCTGTCGTGTGTGTGTGTGTGTTGTTTTGTGTTGGTGTGCGCACTGTGTCTGCAGGCGTGTTCGTAGCCCTGCTGCACGGCGACTTCAGAGACCACAGGCCACGGTAGCCGAAGAGCAGGAGTCGGCGCTGAGCTGTTACACGTCCTTTCGATGTCCGAGCTGTCCCACAGTGGGCCAGAAGACCGGTGGGGGTGGTCCAAATCCCGGACGCGTTTTGAGCTTGAGGGTTGCTAAATGGGACTCGAATCGAACGTGTGACCCCACCAATGGATTGCTCTCCGAACGAGGAATCCATTGGTGGGGTCACACGTTCGGTTCGAGTCCTTGTTGGCGCCTCTGGGGCTCAAAACGCTTCTAGAGTTTTGGCCGCCGCCGGTCTCCTGGCCCACTGTGCGTCCTGCTCCGGTCTCTCACTCGTGCCTGTCTCTCTCCCACTCCTCGGATGCCCAGCCCGGCCGACCTAGCCCGGACCTGTCATTTCGCCTAATTACGGATGAGAGTCATTATGACCCCAATAAGCCAATTCCAGTTGGCAGTGCCGTGCCGTGGCGTGGCGCTCGGTGCCCGTCTCCCCTACTAGAAGCCAATTCCCACTCGCTTCCCTAATTTCGAGCCACTCTTGTGTCCTGCCCTGGCTGGCCTGCCGGGCCTGCGCCGCGCGAGGCGAGCGCGAAGGGTGGAGGGGAAGGGGGGCCCTTCGGCCAGGGTCAGTGGGCGCACTGTAAGTACCCAGTGCAGCCCTTGAAGGCACCCGGGGCGCGCCCTCAAATCACCTGCCCGGGTCGTCCCGCTGTCAAGCAGTGGCGGCTCCTGCAGACTCATTCCGAGAGTCGTTTTCGTCGCTCTGTCTCTCGCGCACTCATAGGCATCCCCTGCAGGTGCGAGAGAGACAGAGCGACGAAACGACTCTCGGAGTCAGTCTGCTGCAGCCAAGCTGCTGCTGCAACCCCTAGATACTGTAGGCCAGAAGACCGGTAGAGGCGGCCAGAACTCTAAACGCGTTTTGAGCTCCAGAGTCGCTAAACGGGACTCGAACCGAGCGTGCGACCCCACCAATGGACTCCTCGCTCGAAGAGCATGGTGGGGTCAGACCTTCCGGTTCGAGTCCTGGTTAGCGGCTAAAACGCGTCACGAGTTTTGACCGCCTCCGCCGGTCTTCTGGCCCACTGTATGTCCGGCAAGGGGCTCTGCGACGTCCCCTCGCCGTGCTCGCGCAGCAGGCGAACAAGGCCGGCGTGGCTGAGGGGCACAAGCTGCGCGCGGCGCCCGGCGAGGAGGCTCGATGCCGAGTCCCCGTGCCGTGCATGTCACGAAGCCCCGCAGCCCCGCAGCCGGCCCCCGTGTAATCTGGGCCGAAAAGCCCCGGCCGTCGGCGACCCGTCAGTGACCCGTCCGTCCCACCTTTCCGACCCGTTCGACTTGTCCAAAAGGCGTCCAGCGACCCTGAAAGCCAGCCGCCAAGTTGGAATCCTGAGGCTCAAAACGCGTCGTCTGGTATTTTGGCCGCCTGCACCGGTCTTTAGCTCACTGTTCGCCCGAGAGCCCGCATCCTGAGCTCTGCCGGGCGCTGCGATGCAAAATTTGCCGGAGTCTATGTCGGTGTAACTAGAGCGGTCATTAAGCCAAGCTGGCCTGTCGGCCTGGCCGGTCAGTCACCCTGGCGGGCAGAGCCTCGGCCACGGCGCCCCGCCCGGCGCCGCCCCTGCTGAGCTTGGCTAGGCTAGCTTGGCCCTGTCCGCTTTGAAGTGTCGGGGGCTCCAACGCGATGAGAAACTGCCCCCCCCCCTTCCTGCACTGCCTGCTCTTCTAGTGCGATGCGCGCACGAATGGCGCCGCGCGTTTTCAAACGTTTCAAATATAGACACATTAAAAGCATCCCCCTCCCCCCGACGGCCAAATCATTTCCCTCTTAATTTCCCCCTCCCCTCCCCCGGCTATTTCGGGCGCGCGCTTGGCGGCGTGCGCGGCGTGCGGCAGGAGGGCCTTTCGGGGGTCCGCGGCGTCGGCGGCAGCACCGTCTGGTCGTCGTCGCTCTGTCTCTCTCGCGCGCACAGGGCGTGCCGGCGGGCGGCTGCGGGTGCGAGAGAGACAGAGCGACGGGACGCCGTTCTGTTCGGAGCCTTGGCCGTGGCGAAGCACGCCGCCGCCTTGGAGCACGCGCCGCTGCGGCCGGGAAAGGCGGGAGGGTTGTTTTGAGACGGCGCTCCCCGCCCCACCCCGCCACGCCCCGCCTCGCCCCGCCCCGCCACGCCCCACGACGCGACGCCGCCGGGGCACTCCTTAGCTTCCGTGTGTCTGGGTCTGGGACAAGGCGGCGGTGGGGGCGCGCGGCTCCAAGGCTCCACAGGTTGTCGTCGTGGACCTCCCCCTCTTCTCCCTGCTCCCCCTCCCCTCCTCTTCTTTATCTTTTCCTTCAGCCAGCCGCCCACCCACGCACCCCGCGCCGCGCAGGGCTTCGCAGGGTCGCGCAGGGGCGCGCCGGGCGAGGTGGTGGCGCCGCCGACACCGCGCTCCCGCACTGTATCAAAAAGGCCTCCGCCCCGGTTGGGGGGAAGGGGGGGGGGGGTTGCCGCATGGCGTGGCACGCTCTCACCTCCGTGTGTGCTATCGTTGCATTTGGGCCACGGACGCCGTCCGTACGTGCCGAGGCTTGGAGCTGCGTGCGGCACTGTCGGATTCCGAGAGTCGTTTTCGTCGCTCTGCCTCCCTCGGACTCAAGTGGCGTCCCGTGTAGGTGCGAGAGAGACAGAGCGCCCGGAATGAGTCTGCGGCCACGGGCGCCTGCCGGGCGGGCAGTCCCGCACGCAGCCCCGCCGGCGGGACTGCCTAGCCTCGCCACGGACGGCGTCTGCGACCCGCCGCGACCCGCCGCGAAGCAGGACTCGAACCGAGCGTCTGACCCTACCAATGGATCCCCCGTTCGGAGAGCAATCCATTGGTGGGGTCACACGTTCGGTTCGAGTCCCACTTAGCGAATGTGGAGCTCGAAACGCGTCTAGAGTTTCGGCCAGCTCCACCGGCTCGTCCACCGGTCTTCTGGTTGTGGTGTGGTGCCTCCACGGCCACGGCGGCGACGCAGCTGCACTTGCCGTCTCTTTGCCGCCAGCGGCACCTCCGTGCGTCGCCTAACCCGTTCCCAATACGATCCCCACGGAGAGCCCTGCTCGCCCTGCTCGCCCTGCCACCACCACACTGCCACTTCTCCACGCAATGCCCCCGCCACCTCCGTCTCTCCCCCCATGACCTGTCAATAGTGGTGCCTCCTGGCGTGCCAATAATAATGGCACGCCTAAAGCCACGAGAGCTGCATATGCGAAACCCCCCTACCCCCTCCCCTCCCCTCCCCTCCCCTCCCCTTTCGTCCTTGACTCCGGCGTCGTTTTCCCTCAAAACTCGCTCACTTCCCGATCACTACTCGTCCCTTTTGTGTGCGTCGGTTCTTATGTGTGTGGTCGCGTCGCAGTGGTACCGAGTGCCCCCTTTCCCCTTCCCCTGCCCCCTCCTCTCTTCTCCCCGCCCCCCTCCCGCCCCTACTCCCGCACGATCGTCGCCCCATACCTGCCAGCGAGACAGACGTCCTGTAATGCGTTTGCGAACGAGTGTCACTTCGTTTTTCTCGAACCACTTGCTTCGCCCCTTCGCCCCCCCCACACCACACACACACACACACACACACACACACACACACACTTCCATTATCTCATTTCCGTTCCATACTACCTTTCCCCTCATTTCCATTTCCTTCTTTTTCTGGACCTTTTTATTTATTTTATTTTTTAAATGAGAAAAAAAAAGTCCCGGAGAAATAATATAATAATACGCGGAACAAAAATACAATTTGCTGGCCATTGTTAATTTGTACAGAGAGAGCGCGCCGCGCCTTGTTCCTGGGGGTTGTGATTATAAGTACGCGGGAGAGTGCGCGCCGTGTGTGCGGTTGCTTTTGTTACGTCGCGCGCGCGCGCGTGTGCTGTGTGTCTGTGTGTGTGTGCGTGTAAGTGAGAGTGAGTGTGAGCACTGTTAATTTACTGGGACCTGCTTTTCGTTTCCATGCTAAAAGAAGAGTGCCCCCCAGCGCTTCGCCAACCGGCCGGCCGCGCACAGTGGGCCAGAAGACCGGTGGAGGCGGCCAAAACTCTAGACGCGTTTTGAGCCCCAGAGTCGCTAAACAGGACTCGGGCCGAACGTGTGACCCCACCAATGGATTCTTCGTTTGGACAGCAATCCATTGGTGGGGTCACACGTTGGGTTCGAGTTCTGTTTAGCGACTCTGGAGCTCAAAACGCGTCTAGAGTTTTGGCCGCCTCCACCGGTCGTCTGGCCCACTGTGCCGCGCAAGCCGTGTCAGCCGCTCGCCGGCGCGTCGCCCGGCAGGGGGTGGGCGGGGCCGGTGGCGGGCCCGGTGGCCTGGTGGGCAGCGCCCGGGCTAACGAACTATACTGCCGGCTAAATGGTTAGCACCGCTTCTAATGAGAGACTCTGCCGACGAACTCTACCGCGTGGCGTGGGGGGGTTGACCAGTGTACCGTATACAGTGTCGCCGTGACCAAGACATCGTCAACCCTGCTCGCGTCATCCACCTCGACCTTGTTTTGGAATGTCGACGTATCGCAGGGTGACCCTTCAAATATAGTGCCTCGAGTCGACCATGTGACCCCACCAATGGGTTCCTCTTCGAGCGAGGAATCCATTGATAGGGTCATGTGCTTGAATAAAAGCTAGCTACAGTCATATGCTTGAATTGAAGCTATTTTGAAGATCGCGAAGAGAGGACACCTTTAAAAGAGTCTTCAAAAAAAGCTTTTTTGAAGACTCTTTTGAAGGTGTCCTCTCTCCGCGATCTTCAAAACAGCTTCAATTCAAGCATATGACCCCATCTTCGGATTCCTCGTTCGAAGAGCAATCCATTGGTCGCGTCACACGTTCGGCCCGGAGGTGGCACACCAATTTGAAGTCCGCAGACCTCACGAAACCATGTGAGTCGCGTGTGGAGTTGACTGAGCCGCCACGGCGGCGGCGTCAGCGTCGTCGCCCTCGGTGGAAAGGGGAAGGGGAGGAGGCTGCTCGGAAAATTAAGCGTCGCGGCGAATGGACGCGCACACAGAGAGCGCCGCCACCTTATTATGTACTCACACGTCCGCGGCACCGGCCGGCACCGGCGGCACCCCGCACTGCACGACGCGCTGGGTAAATACCGCACCGGGTCAACGGCCTCGCGCCTCTGTGTGTGTGTGTGTGTGTGTGTGTGTGTGTCTGTGTGTGTTGGTGTGTGTGTGTGTGTGTGTCCCTGCCACACTTACAACGACCCGCACCCACTGGAAATAGGCAAAAAGCGTCACCACGAAGAGACAAACACACACACACACTGCGAACGCGAATTTTGTTACACTCCTTTCTCATCTCTCTCTCTCTCTCTCTCTCTCTCTCTCTCTCTCTCTCTCTCTCTCTCTCTCTCTCTCTCTCTCTCTCTCTCTCGTCGCGGCGACGGATAGCCCTTTTGACAAACAGGTACCGCGGCCAAACAGGGCACACATGGCGTCCTTGCACACTGGCGGAGACGTTTTTTGAGCCCTAGAGTCGCTTAACAGGACTCGAACCGAGCCTGTGACCCCCACCAATGGATTCCTCGTTCGGAGAGCCATCCATTGGCGGGGTCACACGTTCCGTTCGAGTCCCATTGAGCGACTCTGCATGCCAAAACATCATCATCAACGCTGTTAGGCCTATCTGCAGACCTTTGGCGGTTCGAGTCAGCGAGACACTCGCGTCCGGGATTTTGCCCCCCTCCACCGGTCTTCTGGCCCACTGTGGGCCGTCCTCGCATTCACGCACGGCCGAGCGCGATTCGCAGAAATTAAATTTTGGCCGGAATCGAGTTACTCTAATGTGCGCGACGACTAAAGTCGTCTTGAAACCTCGTCAGGGGGCGTGGCTCCCTCGCCGCCTCTTCGACTCTTCGAGTGCTCACGCACTGCAAATAATGCTCTCGTGCGATTGCATGCGCTGGTGGCCAACTGTTGTTGTATCGCACGTTTGAAACGTTACACTGAATGCTTTAGTGGTTTGTTGGACTACCGTCATTGGAATATTTTGAAACGCGGTGAAACGTGTGAGAAAAGGTTGGAAAGTGAGGGCCGTACGAGTCTACGAAAAATGATTCCCGGTCAAAAGTGTGGTTGTAAGTTCGTAAGTAGCAGAAGTAGATCCAGTTCAAGCTTCTATCATTTCTTTCAAATTAATTTTTTGAAATGTTAATAAATGGAGCTGGGCATCTTGGCGCCTCTCAAAGGTGAGCGGAGCAGTGGACAGTCACGAAAACGTCCTCCTTTTGCAGACAAACGTTTTGCGCTCTAATTCGTTTGAATCGCGTTAAAACGGAAAACACGCAGCGCCCTGTTGAAAATGAAGGCGTCATGTTTGACACGCGTGTCGGACACGGGCGGGCCCCTGGGGGCAAGTGGAAAGGGGGAGGGGGTGGTGCGCGAGCCCCGCTGCATCGCGCCACGCCGCGCCCCGACCCAGAGGCCCCCTCTACCCTACGATGCAACACGGCCGCCGTGCCGTGCCGTGCCGCGCCGTGCCGCGCCGTGCCGTGCCGAGCCGTGCCGTGCCGTGCCGTGCCGTGCAGCGGCATGCCGCATCATAATGCGCCTAATGGAGAGGACAATATGGAGAGGGCGGAAAGCACGGCCCGCGAAACTAGCGCCGCCATCGCGCCTAATTCGATTACTGGCGTTTCCGGCCGTCCGGCCGCCCGGCCGCGCAATACATACCGGCCCGTCATCGTGCACCACGCCGCGGCCACGCCGGGCCACGCAGCCACACAGTGGGCCAGAAGACCGGTGGAGGCGGCCAAAACTCTAGACGCGTTTTGAGCTCCAGAGTCGCTAAACAGGCCTCGAAGTGAACGTGTGACCCCACCAATGGATTCCTCGTTCGATAAGCAATCCATTGGTGGGGTCACACGTTCGGTTCGAATCCTGTTTAGCGACTCTGGAGCTCAAAACGCGTTTAGAGTTTTGGCCGCCTCCACCGGTCTTCTGGCCCACTGTGCGCCATGCAGGCCGTGTCGGTGGCGCCGCCGGCCAGCTGTGTGTGTGTGTGAGAGAGAGAGAGGGGGAGGGGAGGGGAGGTGTTCGCACCACCTAAAACGGCCCGCGGGGCGCTGTGGTAGTGTGTGTGTGTGTGTGTGTGCAAGTGTGTGTAGTGTGTGTGCGGCGTGCCGCCTCTTTATTGGTAAACATGACACTTTTCTTTGACCGACGTGCGCACCTGATAACAGACACTTACACGTTCACACACCCTCACCTTTACCACACACACACACACACACACACACACACACACACGAGGGCCATAGCACCGGGGCGCCCCGCCCCAGTGATGAATGCATGTTGTTTTTCTCGTGTGTCTCGCGAATGAATGTGTAACACAAACGTCTTTTGGCCGCTGCTAGTGTGTTGGAGCGTGCACTTGCAAGTGTGTGCGCGCGCCCCAGTGTGTCGCTATCGATTGGTAACCAGACTTTCTTTTCTTGGTGTGTCCGCAGGTGAGAGACACGTTGAGCGCCGCCTTCCCCGTCGACTTGGTCGGCCTCGGACGGTCGAGTGAGTTTTCCACGCCTCTGCGCACTTGACACGGAAATTAGCATTGTCCGAGAGCCATCGCCGCTTTGACTTTATTTTTTTTTTTCAAGTTTTGGCGTGCCTGGCCCTCGGCCTGCCGCCACACTGCTGGCCGCGCCTCCCTGCATATTCAAGGGCGAGCGGACAACCCCCACCCCTTCTGGGAGCCTCCCGCAGAGTTGCCGCTCCTTCAGTCGTTAGTCTATATCGTAATTGGTGCGTGGGGGCGCGATTTCGATTCGTCCATTTCGGGCTGTCTCTCTCTCTCTCTCTCTCTCTCTCTCTCTCTCTCTCTCTCTCTCTCTCTCTCTCTCTCTCTCTCTCTCTCTCTCTCTCTCTCTCTCTCTCTGGCACCAAGGGGCCTCCCGCAGGGGGTGCGAGAGAGACAGGCGTCACACTGTTCGTCCTGACGGCGCAATGAGATGATTATGATTGCAACAGTGTACGCGCACTGTGAGCGCGGCCGACGCGGCGGGCTCGGCTCGGCCGCTTGGCGCTTATGGCTCCCGGTCGGCCGGTAAATCGGAGGGTAAATCGGGAAACAGGTCATTCGGCAGTGCAAGTGTCTCTCTCGCGGCGCGCGGGATTTAATTCGGCGACTCAATTAATGATTCATTTTTATTTTCGGACGCTGAACATTTGCTTTTGCGAACTTGCCTCGACTCGACCCAGGGTGATAATCAGGAGAATCGGTTATAGTCGAGGGAGCGGTAGAAAGAAGCCCCGGGAGGCGGGGGGAGGGGGATGTCAATATTGTCAATATTTTAGGCAAATGTGTTGGCCATTTATGAGGCAATCGATTTAATGGGCTATTTTCGGTAAAGCGCCACTCGTGTAAATCTTGTCAGAATGTCAGAAACCTATCTGAAAACCTGATCAAAATTCGCGCACCTCTGAAAGCTGAAAACATCTCTTGACGGTCTGTAGAACTCAAACCATCAATATCAGATTAAGTTTTCAGAATTTCAGCTTATAGAGGTGCGCGAATTTTGATCAGGATTTCAAACATGTTTCTGACATTCTGACCAAATTTACACGAGTGGCGCGAGGCCGCAGTTGATTATGCCTAATGAATCTGCGAGTAGATTGATGGTCGCAGGGAAATTCATCCGGAGAACGATGTGGAACGTGTGCTTGTCACACTGAAAAATTATGTGTTTACTCAGTACACATTTAAGTCCTTACGTGTGTACTCTACGAGTGTACGATGAGGCTGGGTGCCGTAGACACACTGGTGAAAGAAAGGCATAAAAATTATGCCCTTAAAGGGCGTAAACGATTTACGCCCTTAAAGGGCATAAATCGTTAATGCCTTTGGGAACGGCATTAAAATTTTGCTTGAAATTCCCATACCATTTACGCCCTTCCCAAGGGCATATAAAACGATTTATGCCCTTGCAAGGGCGAAAAAGAGCATTTATGCCCTTAAGGGCGTAATTTTTATGCCTTTGTTTTACCAGTGCACGTTCGAAACGTCATTTCGCAATTCGTTTCGGTGAGATTTCACTTCGGCTGCGTTGGCGCGGCATCTCTGGACGCTCCCCGGCAAGGCCCCCCGCGCCGCGCCACCTCCGAGCGGGCCCCACGACCCCACGGCCAAGGACGGCACCGCAGAGGCCCCGTCTGGGCCGCGGAGGGAGGCCCCAAGGAGGGCGTCGGGCAAAAAGAGGCTGCCTCCGGGAGGACACGGCCGGGGCGCGAACGTGAGAGCGTGAGACGTCTCACAGTGGATCAGAAGACCGGTGGAGGCAGACAAAACTCTGGACTGACGCGTTCTGTGCTCTAGAGTCGCTAAATGGCACTCGAACCCAACGTGTGACCCCACCAATGGATTGCTCTCCGAACGAGGAATCCGTTGGTGGCGTCACACGCTTGGTTCGAGTCGCATTTAGCGACTCTGGAGCTCAAAAACGCGTCAAGGGTTTTGCCCGCCTGCGCCGGTCTTCTGGCCCACTGTGCGGGAGAGAGCGTCCCCCTCGTCCACTGGTCGCACACTGCACGTCGACGGCCACGTCGCGCGCGGCGGAGGTGACGCGGAGCAGGACGTGAAGGCTGTCGACGTGTCGGGCGGCCGCCCCTCGGTACCGGACGATCCCGACTGGCACGTCCGTCGCTCTGTCTCTCTCGCTCTCACGGGGCGCACTGCCCGAGAGAGAGAGAGAGAGAGAGAGAGAGAGAGAGAGAGCGAGAGAGAGAGAGAGAGAGAGACAGAGAGAGAGAGAGAGAGAGAGAGAGAGAGAGAGAGAGAGAGAGAGAGAGACCGGTCGGTCGGCACTCCACGCATTGCCACCCTGGCTGCCCGGCGCCGCCCCTTCCCCTCGCCAAGGAACCGTTGTGGCGACACGAGGCACGGCGTGTCGGTCCAGCTGTGGATGCTGTGCGGGCTGTCTCCCCCCTCCCCCCCCCCTCGGGGCCCCCCGACCACCCACCCCCACCCCCAACCCCCTAGCGCCTCGCCGCCGCCCCGCTGCCTGTACTTTGCATTATATATCCCGACCCCTACTCATTTGAATTGCTAATTAGGAAACCCCCTGCAATTATTGGATTAATGTAAATTACGCGCGCCGTGGTAGCTTTTTGGGTGATGAAGGGTGCGCGGGGTGGGGGGGGGGGGGAGAAGTGGAGAAAGGCTTAGTCGGAAGAAGCGGTGGGAGGGCGAGTGGGGGGTGGGCAGCGTGGGGAAGATCAAACTGGTCAGTGGGGGAGTCCGGGATGACAATCATTCGGAGAATTAAAAAGGAGTTCCAGTTATCGCAGAGCACCATGGCGGCCGGTTCGACCCGGGCAAGGGGTCTTGTGGCACTCGTTGTACGCGTCCAGCCTACCTCACTCAAGCTGATACACGACTGTAAGTAGGCAACTTGTGAGACAAACGCCTGTAAGTAGGCAAAAGGCATGGCTGTGTTGAGTGGAAACTCGCACTCAATTGTACACGATTTTAGTCAGTGGCAGAGCCGGACTCGAGTCGCAAAGTGCGTGCGTGCCCGTGGACTCCGCGGAGAGTTCTGACGTGGCTCGCGTCGCTCCGCTGCATATAGTGTAGTACAGTGTACAGGCTCTAGAGTACAGTACTTACTGCGGGCCGGCGGCTGTTTACGACAATGCGTCACTGTTGGGGCTGAATCACCAGGAGCGCGGCGAGCCCGAGATGGACGCGAGGGCTGCCACTGCCACTGCCTCCCCTCCCCTCCCCTCCCCTCCCCCTCGCGCGCACCGCGGCCGGCATGTGCAGCACTCCTGAGTGTGCTCCACTGACACGTGCACTTTGTCGGCGTGCACGGCGGGCATGGCGGGGGTGCCGCCGGTGTGAACCCCCACCACCGGCCTGCCGCTGCATCTTCCATGCGTGAATCTGTCTCCCTCGCGCTTGCCAACGGAACGGCAACGGCCCACGAGTGCGAGAGAGACGGAGCGACGACTGCTTCGGGAGGGTCAGGCGGCAGGGCGCGCCGTCGGCCGACGGGGCGGTCGCCGCGCGTCTCAGACAATCGCCGCTCCGACATCTTGTTGCGCGCTAATGGAGGCACTGACGTCCCGGAATGGAAATTTTATCAGGAAGCACGGCGGAGAGACGACGGGCAAGTGCACGGAGTGGAATCGATGCCCTGGGCGGGGCGGCGCGGGGCGGGCAGCGGTCAGAGGGCACCACGCCAGAAATACAGACAAGGCGCGCGAACAGGAAATCTGGCCGCCATTGCTCGCGCCGCTCGCGGGGGCCGCGGCGTATTATTTCAGTAAATATGCGAATGCGTGCGCCGGGACGGAAATGGGGGTGACGAGTGAGGAAGAGCGAGATCGATTGTCCATAATCGCGACCCTTGGTAATCGGAGCAAGCAGTGCCGAGCGCTCTCTCTCTCTCTCTCTCTCTCTCTCTCTCTCTCTCTCTCTCTCTCTCTCTCCTCTCTCTCTCTCTCTCTCTCTCTCTCTCTCTCTCTCTCTCTCCCTCTCTCTCTCTCTCTCTCCCTCCCTGAATGGCGGAGTGGCCCCTCAACACGAGTCCAAGAAGAAGCCAGAAACTCTGTTCTCTGTATTATTTATCGGAACAATGGCCGTGTCGCCGCGTGCCCCTCGCTCTCCCTCCCTCTTTTTCTCCTTCCCTCTCTCTCTCCCTCCCTCCCTCTCCCTCTCTCCTTCACTCTCTCTCCCGCACACACACACACACAACACACACACAAATGGGCGGCATGTGAGCGGAAACAAAGTTAAAGAGCAAAGACAGGGGCGGATGAGTATTCGAGGATGAGGGATGCAGATGAAGAGAGAGAGGGGCGAGGACAGGAGGGGGGCTGGAGCGGCAAGGGGTTCCGGTCCTCCCCTCCCCTCTCCCTTCCCCCTCCCTCTCGCCCGCTGGGTCGAGGTGTGTAGGCCGTCTTCTCGCGGCGGGCGGTGAAAGGGTGAGGGGGCTTGTAAAGGATAATTAAAATCCGTTGATTAATATGTAAATTTAATAAGATTACAGCTTTGGCCGCGCGAGCGCTAGTGTATGCCGACCGGGCTGGCGCGGCCGCGCGCTCTCCGTGGCGCCGTGCGACGCCGATCCCGGTGACGCGGCGACGCCGCGGGTGATTCACCGGCACTGGAAGCACCCACACTGTAAAGGGTGTCCGCGCACTCCGCACAGTGGGCCGGCCAGAAGACCGGCGGAGGTGGCCAAA
Source organism: Thrips palmi (assembly GCF_012932325.1). NCBI lineage: Eukaryota > Metazoa > Arthropoda > Insecta > Thysanoptera > Thripidae > Thrips > Thrips palmi. Next base: position 9,553,255 of record NW_023144628.1, read on the forward strand.
ACTCCACACGCGTTTTGAGCTCCAGAGTCGCCAAATGGGACTCGAACCGAACGTGTGACCCCACCAATGGATTCCTCGTTCGAAGAGCAGCCCATCGGTGGGGTCACACGTTCGGTTCGAGTCCCATTTAGCGACTCTGGAGCTCAAAACGCGTCCGGGATTTTGACCGCGTCCATCGCTCATTGCTCCGCCACGGCGACGACGCCGTGTTGGACTTCCTCGGCGCGCCTCGCGTCGTCATCGTCGCGGCGCTGTCCACGGGGCGGGGCCTCGCGGGGCCGCGCGGGGCCGCGCGGGGCTCACACGAGTGCCGAGTTTTGGCTGGCTCCGCGCGCGTCAGACAGTCCATTAGGGCACTACTAATTTAAGCGGAGCGGGGCGGGGCGGGGCTGGGCGTGTGCCCGGAATCGGCAACGGCCAGGATGGCGGCGGCGCGGCGGCTGCCCCGTTCTTTAACTGGCTTTGTAAAACAAACTAATTCGCGGCGCGTGCTCTCCCGCCTTTTCCACAATTAACGGCTCCGATTTACGGGCGAGGTGGCGCTGTCGCTGTCGCGCGGCCACGGCAGTGTAGCGGTGCACAGTGGGCCAGAAGACCGATGGAGGCGGCCAAAACTCCAGACGCGTTTTGAGCTCCAGCGTCGCTAAATGGGACTCGAACCGAACGTGTGACCCCACCAAATGGATTGCTCTTCGGACGAGGAGTCCATTGGTGGGGTCACATGTTCGGTTCGAGGCCTGCTTAGCTACTCTGGAGCTCAAAACGAGTCTAGAGTTTTGGCCGCCTCCACTGGTCTTCTGGCCCACTGTGCGGTGAGGCAGACTGATTCCGAGAGGTGTCGCTCCGTCTCTCTCGCACTCATGGGGCGGGCCGTGTGGGTGCGAGGGAGACAGAGCGACGTGGTGACGGTCGCGCCGAGGAGTGCGTCGTGGGGCCGATGGAAAAGGAAAGGAGGGGGGGTGTTAGTGATAAATAATGAACCGGGTAATCGTCCAGGCTTCTGTTCGCATGTAAATGGCCTCCTCGTCGCGCTGTGTCACTGTCTCGCTCGCACTCGAAGAGGTCCTGCCTAGTCCTGCCTGCAGACGCACTGAGTTCCCCCCCCCCTTTCCGTCGTGCGTTGGGGGCGTCCCTGGGGCACGCGCCCTGCAACCTGCTACGCGCTCTACGCAAACTGATTCCGAGAGTCGTTTCCGTCGCGTCGTCTCTCTCGCACTCATGGGGCGTGCCGTAGGCTGTATGGGTGCGAGGGAGACAGAGAGACGAAAAAGACCGCGCGCCCCGAAATCGCTGCGGTGGGTGTCCGAAAAGCGGACTAATCTTGTCCGGATGAAAACGACTTGGAAACGCCGCATCAAAACGTGAATACGAGGGGGCAAAAACTCAGGATTTTCGTGTACACATGATTCGGAAAACGCAATGATTTCATGGCTGATTCGCCTTATTTCGCGACCACGGTGATGTTGAGCGGGATTGTGTGCGATTGTGTTCGGAGAGAAATGATTTCGGACTGATTTGCCTGATTTCGTGTGATTCTGCCTGATTTCGGCCGAATTTAGTGATTTTGGTTGATTTCGGATTGCTTGATTTCGCGTGATTCTCAATGATTCGCATGTGATTTCGGGGGCCGTGTACACATGATTGCGCGAGTTTTTGCCCCCTCGCGTGAATATTTGGAGGCGCTGCTCCTCGCTGGCCGCACCGCGCCGGTTATTTGCGAATACAATAATTAGGCGTCAACCGTTGGCTGCTTTATGAGACGTATGCGAGCTCGCCTGCAGCGGGGGGCCTGGAGCGCGTGGCGGGGTGGGGCGGGGCGGGGCGGGCGGGCGGGGTGGGGCGGGGCGGGCGGGGCGGGGCGAGACGGGGCTGGGTGTGGCGGGCGGGGCGTGGTGGTGCGGGAAGGGGCGGGAAGGGGCGGGAAGGGGCGTGGTGGGGTGGGGCGGCGAGGCCGAGCCGTGAAGAACGGCGAAAACCGCAGCGCCTTGCCGCGCCATGCCAGTGTGCCCGCTCCGTGGCGCCGCACGCATTCGGAGCAAAACTTGCTCATTTCCATCCTAATTCCATCCAGTAGGTGGGTTACGGGCAGAGCTCGCTCTCTGTCCCTCTCTCCCTCTCTCTCGCACTCGCCTGGGAGTCCCGTCGCGGTCCGAGAGAGAGAGAGAGAGAGAGAGAGAGAGAGAGAGAGAGAGAGAGAGAGAGAGAGAGAGAGAGAGAGAGAGGCACTCTCGGAATCAGTCCGGCGTCGCGGTCGGCCGAGTCTTTAGCGGGTTTTAATTTGCGCGGCCCCGTGTTTTATGTTTCGTGTTTCGGTGTTTGCGGACGCGCCGACAACAACAGTGAGTGATATGATACGCGAAATTAGGTGTAATCTCTTTTACTGCGTGCCACCCGTCGCGGCGCCGGCCTCGGGGCACGCCTGGGGCTCGCCCGGGGACGGCCCGGACGCTGTGGACGCGGTGGGCGGACGGCTGGCGCCAGGTATGCACTGGTACGGGTGCTGCAGCTAAAATGGGCCAGGGTTGCACAGTGGGCTAGTACAAGACCGGTGGAGGCGGTCAAAGTCCCGGAAGAGTTTTTCGAGCTCCAGAGTCGCTAAATGGTATTCTCGAACCAAACGTGTGACCCCCACCAATGGATTTCTCTCGGAACGAGGAATCCATTGGTGGGGTCACACGTTCGGTTCGAGTCCTGTTTAGTGGCTCTGGAGCTGAAAACGCGTGCAGAGTTTTGGCCGCGGGCGCCGGTTTTCTAGCCTACTGCTGGTTGACGGAGTATACTTTGCCAGGTTTGCTCCAGCGAGCAGTGTACCCGCCAAGAGCAGCACGCTCCAGAGATGGCGTGGGCGACGACACACTGTGGACTTGTTGATCGAAACAAAGCCGGCCTTCCACCTCGAGGGACTTCCCCAATGCGGTCGCGAGAAATGTGTCGTCTGCCCGAAGTGCGCGCCGTGCCGTGCCGTGCCGTGCCGTGCCGCTCGGCTCGGCTCGGCGGCAACAGTGTAGTGACAAGTAGTTGTTGCAGGGCCGGCGATTGGAGTTGGACTGAGTGACCAGCAGCCAGCCCCCTCCCCCCCCCCCCTTTTCCTGCGCTGTGCCACCTGAGTTATGTGACAGTTCGTAATTGTGCTCAGGCTGCCCGTGGCCCTACCGCCCCGCCCCGCCCAGTCTCCTCCTCCTTCTCCTCCTCTAACAAGTTAAGAGGGCAAAAATTACGATACTAATTTTAATTCGAGAACCGTCTCCTTGGGCCCCGTTCATAAAAAAGCCCGGGCCACTGACAAGGGAATAATAAAGAAAAAAAAGGAAGAGAAAGGGAAAACGCAGCGCGGCTGCGAGTGATAATAAATAAATAATAAAGAGGTCCGAAAACACAACAGCCTTGCCTGGCCTCGCTGAGGCGTGGCCTGTCCTTTTATCTTTCCCTGTCGCCTCGCCTTGCCTCGCCTCAGATTGAATCGGAACCGTTCGTTTTTTTTCCTCCCGCGCCGTTTAATGAGGAAGTTATAAATCTGTGATTTGCATTTCTGTGATTAGCGGCTGAAGAGTTGTAAGTACGGCGGCCTTCTTTGTCTCTCTCTCTCTCTCTCTCTCTCTCTCTCTCTCTCTCTCTCTCTCTCTCTCTCTCTCTCTCTCTCTCTCTCTCTCTCTCTCTCTGTCTTTGTCCGACCACCACGCTCGCCGCTGCCGGGCTTAAGTGGCGAGGGCGGCCAAGAGAGAGAGAGACGGCGTCCAATTTATTATTCGCGGGGCTCCCTTTCTGAATAAGCGTGTTTATACTCCCCAATACACGGGTCATTCTGTTTGCATAAACACTGGGGACTGGAGCACTGGAAGGTGAAAGGATTCTTCTTGTTCTGCCCTTGGAGTGTGGCGGTAGTAGTAGGTAGTCGATCTCGTATTTGTCCGCCTGTCTGCCCGCCTGCCTGCCTGCCCGCTAGGCCGCTTGTCGGGCTGGAGCTCTGGAGTCCGGCAAGTCCGAGCAGCAGCAGGTCTCTCTCTCTCTCTCTCTCTCTCTCTCTCTCTCTCTCTCTCTCTCTCTCTCTCTCTCTCTCTCTCTCTCTCTCTCTCTCTCTCTCTCCGCCGTTTAAATCATTCACATCAATAACAGTGATGCGGCCCACACGTTCGTTTGGCTTTTTCCTGCTGCTAAGCAATTACCAGACCTGCCTACCGCCGCTACCGCCATCGCTGCCCGCGCGCCTTTTTCGTCCCGATTTGAAAATGAGGAGGTACTCTGCCCGTCCCTATCTTTTTTTTCTGCGTCTGTCGGGATGAGAAATCGGGCTGGAGGAGCAAATCAGTGCTTTGGGCGCCCAGAATGTCCGGTCTGGGGGGCGCGTTCCGAAACACCGCCGAGGGACGCGGCGCAACTCGACCAGCTTGCTCGTGTCGACTAGAGTCTTGGATGTCTTAGGGTCCTAGATGTTTTAGAGTCCTAGATATACTTTTGGAGTCCTAAGTAGCCTATGTTAGAGTCTTTGTGTCTGGGTCCTAGATGTGTTAGCGTCTTGTCAGAGAAACGCTGGGGTGCTGCCTCAAGTGCACCATTGAAACGGATTGGCTGGAGAATCATTTTATGACCCAAATTGGGTAAGGAAGCCATTCTCAGCCAAATTTGGGTGAGAAAATAATCCTCACACGGTAAAAACGGTTCCTGGTTTTCCCAGGAACTCCCTGGAAATCACCTATGTCTATACCATAGGCTTCCTGGGAAAACCAGGTACCGTTTTTACCGTGCACCCAAGATGCCTCACCAAGACTTTTTCATTAGTGTAGTATGACTTGGTGAGTGAGCTGATAGTAGGATACAAGGGACACCCTCCGTCTCTCTAACACATCTAACACACCGTCAGTGGGTTCTTTCGAATCCCAGTTTTATTGACAGTGTAACTGCTGAAAAATGCGCGTTTGGAAATATTTACGTGTGTCTCGCCACGCGCTCTCCTCCAACAAGTGGGTCACATGGTTTATGGAGGGTCCCCGCCAACCTGGACGCGGACGCACGCCCCTCGGCCTCCTAGGCCAACGCTCCGCGCTGTCTCTGGGTCATCGCGGCCCGCCGCGCCCCGCCCCGCCCCGCCGCGCCCCGCCCCGCCCCGCCCCGCCCCGCCCCGCCGCCCCGGGCTGCCGGCACAGGATGTCCCATTGTCCCAATGAAGTGGATCTATTCGCCGGCGGTGACTGGCTTGACCAACGGCCGCGGGCATCCGTGTCAGCTCGGCACCACTACACTGGCGGCACTGCCGGCACTGCACTGTAGGGCCAGTGGCCGCCAGGCCGCCAGTGGGCCAGTCACGGTGCGCCGGCGTGCTGTGGGCGCAGGCGGCCAAAACTCTAGACGGCGTTTTGAGCTCCAGAGTCGCTAAATGCGACTCGAACCGAGCGTGTGACCCCACCTCTGGATTCCTCGTTCGGAGAGCAATCCATTGGTGGGGTCTCGGTTCGAGTCCCATTCAGCGACTCTGGAGCTCAAAACGCGTCCGGGATTTAGACCGCCTCCACCGTTCTTGTGGCCTACTCTGCGGCGTGCAGTCATGCTCTAGTGAAGTCGGTGCGTACTTTGCAACCGAACACTAAATAGGCGAGTCCCAAACAGGTTGCCTAACTTCCAGACGCTTGCTCGGTCAAAGGGCGCGTCCAAGTCCAAGGTCAGAGCGGAGGCATCGTAGGCAGTGGAGGAAGGCTTGGTTGTGCGGGCAGTGTCCCCCCCCCTAATTGAGCGATTCGTGCTGTATGGCAACGTAAGCCGCACACACACACACACACACACAACAATAAAAGGGGCAAGAGTACGTACCGCGGCGTCCAGCCCGATCGTGGCCGGGCGCAATGCGAGTTTGGCACAATCCAGCGCCGGACTGGCTCGGCGCGCTACTCCCTCCTTATTTATATGCAAATGACGCTCATATCTTGATATTAACGCCTTCTCTCTCTCTCTCTCTCTCTCTCTCTCTCTCTCTCTCTCTCTCTCTCTCTCTCTCTCTCTCTCTCTCTCTCTCTCTCCAGCCCTCATCGCGGCTGGTGGAAACATCCCCCTGATAGTGACCTGCCCGCCGCCGCCCCGACGGCACCGATACTCGCGGGGTGGCGGTGGGAGGGGGTGGGAGGGGGAAAGGGGTGTGAATGCCCCCACAGCATTATCTGCCCCGGATGGCGGTTTAAGGGGGCGGGGCGATCTGCCCCTTGGGCGCAGGCCGGGCAGGCCGCGCGGGCAGGGGACAGCGGAGGCCGGTTTAAAGGCCGTACATTTTCCGCACTGCCGTTTTCTATCAGTGCTCCCCCGCGACGGTGCTGTGCCGTGTGCCTGTTGTGTTTGCGTGTTGTTGTGCGTTAGTACGCTGTGTGTGTTTCATTTCATACACACCGCCGGCCATTTTTCGTCGACGTGACAAATGGAGGGAAGCGAGGCATTACAGGCTAACTTGGCCCCGGACAGCCCCTTCCGCGGCCACCCGCTATCTCCTCCCCCCCCCCCCCCTTTTTCCTGGCTGGCAGTGCCAGGCAAGTTTTTCCCCTCATTATCTCGTTCTCGTATTCGATGTCCAAGTAGGCGCCCGGGACCATGCCGGGACAGCGCGGTGGCGCGGCGCTGCGGTGCTGCTCCGGGCGGACCACGGGAGGGGGAAGGAGAGCGAGTGATAGCGGGGGAAAAGGGGAAGAGCAGGGGGCCCCCCCGCGCTTTTCCCGGCAGGCCGTGTGCTAGGAATGTCCCCTATTAGCCCCTCTAGTATTGTAATGCTCCGGGAGCAGCAAGGGGGGGGGCCCCTGCGGGGCTGCTCGCCGGGCCCAAAACCCCCCCTCGACGGCCAAACCTTTCCTTTTTGGGGGGGGGCCCCGGGGGCCCCCCCACTTTCCGGTCGACGGCCACCTTCCCGACGGCCACCTCCTCGACGGCCACCTCCTCGACGGCCACCTCCTCGACGACTGCCATCTCCTCCCACCTCGTGACGGCCACCTCCTTGACGGCCACGTCCACGACGGCCACTCCGTCGACGTCCACCTCCTCGACGGCCACCTACAAGGATAAAATTAGTACTTCTGTCGGTTCGTTGGAACCACCGCGAGGAGAGGTGCGAGATGCGCGCGATCCACTACTCATCCCACTCCACTCCACAGACAGTCTTTGTGATGGCGCGCAGCGATGCATGCGCCTCCGCCGACGTCGCCTCAAGTACCCCTCCCTCCCTCCCTCCCTCCCTCTCCCCAAGGCACGCGCCGTCGTATTATGTCTGTCACGTCCCGCCCCTGTTTTGGCGCGTTTCGTTTTTAAATGGCCGTTCATGAGCTGGGCAGGCACGTATTATACGGGGCTCAAGGGGGCGTGGCGGGGCGGGGCGTGGCGAGGCGGGGCGGCGAGGGGCGCGCCACGTACTGCCGCCCGTGCTGGGCGCCTCGGCTTGCCGCACGCCGCGCAATCGATAGTGCAACTCCCTAAAATCACGGGCGCCGCGGTGAAGACGTCCGGGTAGCGTGGCGGGGCGGGGCGGGGCGGGGCGGGGCGGGGCGGGGCGAGGCGCTCAGCCGGTGGATCGGTTCAGGGCACGCCGCCGCCGACGGGGCCGACGTCGAGACCAGCAGGTTAGTTACAAGAGAAACGCCTCACCCCCTCCCCGCCCCTCGCGGCGGCTTCGCTCGCGCTTGGTGGCGCGGGGTGTATCCGCACACTGGCGGCGGGGGGAGGGGAGGGGGAACGTCTCTGTTCCGGCGCCGCCAATGGCGCGAGTCCCGCACCGCGATCAACGGCCCGCCGTCGCCGTCATGTCTATATCGCGTGTGTGGAATGCCGCGTCTCTCTCTCTCTCTCTCTCTCTCTCTCTCTCTCTCTCTCACACACGCACGCACGGTCACCGCGACAGACACACGGGGCACGCGGCGTCGGCGCCAACGGCTCGGCCCCGATATGCGTGTGCGGCATGCGCGCCGCGGACTCGCACAAGGCATTGTGCTTGGCCGCTCGGCGGGGTCGGCGTCGAGGCCGTGCCCTGGGCGCCGTCCCAGGTATGCCGGTTCAATCACGCGGCGTCGCGACGCGCCGGGCCCACAGTGGGCGAGAAGACCGGCGCCGGCGGCCAAAACTCTGGACGCGTTTTGAGCTCCAGAGTCGCTAAACAGGACTCGAACCGAGCGTGTGACCCCACCAATGGATTGCTCGTGCGGAGAGCAATCCATTGATGGGGTCACACGTTCGGTTCGAGTCCCATTTCGCGACTCTAGAGCTCAAAACGCGTCTAGCGTTTTGACCGCCTCTGCCGGTCTTCTAGCCCACTGTGGGGCCGTCCGCCTGGCCTTGCCGACGACGACGGGAGGATATGCCGTGTTTGTGCGTCGCTTTTGTTTCAATCCGCGCTCAGACCCAGCCCAGATATTTCTTGGGAATGCCACATATTGCCTTCGCCTTTGGCCATCGCCACGCCGCGACCCGTCAGGGCCGCCCCACGCGACCCCCTCTGTCCCGCGTGTCACTGTTTTGATATCGACTGCGCTGTGCCGCTCGCGCAAATGTTTTTATCGACGCTCGCAAGTACTTATGGCTCTGTGTGTGTGTGTGTGTGTGTGTGTGTGTGTGTGTGTGTGTCTGTCTGTCTGTCTGTCTGTGTGTCACACACTCGGGCCCTATGAACAGCAGCGAGCCCCGCACCCTGAACGTAGTGGCCGCCTTCGGTGACCACCGCGCCGTGACGGCGCTTGGCCACCCAGCAGCGGCCGTCCCCCCGCCCCACCCCGCCCCGCCCCGCCCCGCCCCGCCCGTGGTGGTCGCGGTCCTGCACAGACGTCCGCGCGTCGCGGTGCGCGTCGCTCCTGCGATTGTTTGCCTTCCATTTCGTATTCCAATTCATTCTCGTTAAGGAAATTCTTGTTTGGGAAATATGCAGATCGCTTCCGAAATGTTAATCTCCTCCGCTCTCTCTCTCTCCCTCTCTCTCCCTCGCTCTCGCCGCGCCACGCACCGCAGCGCGCACCGCGCGTCGTCGAAATATAAAATCGCGTCCGACTCGACCGAAGCGGGGCGCAGGGATCCTGCGTAGAATTCGATGCCATCAATATTTTTTAATCATTTTTATTGTTTTTCTCTTGTTTTTTTTATGTGGGTTTTTGTCAGTGGGTGGGAAACAAAAAGTATATACCCACTTGAATATTGCCCTGAGCAAATACAAACACAAAGCATACACGCACTCTTTGCGCACACTGTAGTCAGGAGACAGGGACATGTTTTCTTATTGATGTCTTGTGTGCGGTTTTTTTTATTTCGGGCTTCTTCAATTTTAAGAGAGCCACACAGGTGGCGCGCCGCATTCTCGCGCACAGTGGGCCAGAAGACCGTTGGAGGTGGTGGCCAAAACTCTAAACGCGTTTTGAGCTCTAGACTCGCTAAACAGGCCTCGAACCGAGCGTGCGACCCCACATATGGATTACTCGTTCGGAGAGCAATCGATTGGTGGGGTCACACATTCGGTTCGGGCCCCAGTTAGCGACTCTGGAGCACACAACGCGTCTAGAGTTTTAGCCCCCAGCGGCGCCGGTCTTCTGGCCTACTGTGTGTCCGGCCCACCTGTTTGCCGGTCGATGATTGGCTAGCCTTGACTGCTGCACTCGCGAGGTCGCCACGAGCCTGGCTCGTGGGGACCCGTGGGTCCGCGTTCCGCAGGGTGTAGGGACGCCTTGATTAGTCCTTAATGAGTTTCCCGACCGAAGTCGTCTCCAGAGAGCGCCTTTGGCCGCCTGCTCTGGCCGCCCAGACTGACTCCGGAGAGGCGCGTCTTCCCTCTGTCACCGTCTCTTTCACCGCGGCTCCGTTGGAGTGCGAGAGAGACGAAGTGATGACGATGTTCGGCGCAAAGAGGCAGCGCCCTGCCGTCGAGCGATCGCGCCCCCCACAGACAGAGTGACAAAGTGACAGCGACCTTATAAGAACTTCCGGAGCGTGGTTTTGGTTCAGGCTCGCCGCACAGTGGGCCGGAAGACCGGTGGAGGCGGCCAAAACTCTCGACGCGTTTTGAGCTCCAGAGTCGCTAAACAGGGCTCGAAGCGACCGTGTGACCTGGATTCCTCGTTCGGAGAGCAATCCGTTGGTGGGGTCACACGTTCGGTTCGAGTCCCATTTAGCGACTCTAAAGCTCAAACAGGCGTCTGGAATTTTGGCCGCCTCCACCGGTCTTCCGGCCCACTGTGCGCTGGGCGCGTTGAGGACGCCGCGCCCCTGCCATCCGGCGGGTAGGCAACCCAGCTGCCGGGCGTGCGCGCGCGGTGCCTACGCCGCAGGCGCCTTGGTGGCGGGGCGGGGCGGGGCGGAGCGGCGGGGGCGAGGCTAGGGCACGGGCCCGCGCTTGCAGGCAGATTCCGAACAACAACGCTTTCGTCGCTCTGTCTCTGTCGCACTCATGGAGTGTCCCGCAGGGGTGTGTGAGAGAGACTGGGCGACGCCGCCATGGCCGCGCCGCGCGTCTCGGGGTAATTTAAGGCTCGAAAATTAAAAGGAACTTTAGCCTCAGAAAATGGCGGCGTCTCGTGGCGGCCCGGCCGTGGCCCCGCGGCGCGGGGGTCTTATTAGAAAGAGGGATGCGGTATCGAAGTAAGTTTGTCAAGCCGGGGCGGTTTCACACCTTGGGCGAGGGATAGAAAGAGAGAGAGAGAGAGAGAGGGAAGCGAGAAAGATTACACTTGTGGACTATCACCCGGCGCACCACACCCCCTCCACGGCGCTGTCGCTCTGTCTGCGTCCCCGCCGTCCCTGCGCTCTCGCTCCCACCCTTTCCAGCTTGGGCAGGCGAGGCCAGTCCACTAGTCCAATGCCGTACCTAATTTAAATGCAAATGAGCTTCATTTCGTGATATTAATGCGCCTATCTCTCTCGCTCTCTCGCTTGCGGCCCGCTCCGCACCGCTCTCCGTCGCTCTGTCTCCCTCCCTGTACAACCTCCCCCTCCCCCTCCCCTTCTTTCACGCCGCCTCCCTCACCCTCTGCCTATCTCTCACCTACCTCCCTCCTCTGTGGCGCCATTCGTCACCATCCCTTTCTCCGAGCACACTCGCACGCACGCTCACACGCACACTGCCACATCACAGTGTGCGTTGTGATTTCAGAAGAACGCCCCTCCCCCTCCCTGTCTGCACCACCGCCGCCGTCTCTGCGGACTGATTCCGAGAGTCGTTCTCGTCGCTCTGCCTCTCTCGCACTCACGGGGCGTCCGGCATAGGTGCGAGAGGGGCAGAGCGACGAAAGCGACTCTCGGAGTCAGTCTGCAGTCGTCTGCAACAACAAGTACGTTACTCTCTAAGAGGCCGAGAGCGCCGAGAGCGCGGACAGCGGCTGCAGCGACTTAGCCCTCCGGTTGCTGCGCGCGAGAACTACCAGGAGGCCATTGTCTCGGTGCAGCAAGTGCATGCACTTGGTTCTGACGCTTGTCTCTCTCTCTCTCTCTCTCTCCTCTCTCTCTCTCTCTCTCTCTCTCTCTCTCTCTCTCTCTCTCTCTCTTCTCTCTTCCTCGCAGGGCCTTTGCGCGGGGGTGTGAGGGAGAAAGAGAGAGCGCGACATCCGGTCCGTTTACTTCTTTGCGTGGACTGTCGGCTCTGCAGCCACTCGGCTCCGCTCTGCTCGCTTTGTTGGGTGCTGGGGCGCGTCCGGAGAGTCGTTTCGGCGCGCCGTCTCTCTCGCACCCTCACGCGACGCCCCTTGCGTGCGGCGGAGAGAGAGAGAGAGAGAGAGAGAGAGAGAGAGAGAGAGAGAGAGAGAGAGAGAGAGAGGAAGGGCCTCCTCGGAAGCAGCCTGCTGGCTGGGCCGCTGCGCCCTGCGGCAAGGACCGGGTGGCGTGGCGTGCATGGCGCACTCCAGGAGGAAGGGGCCGCCGTCGAGGGGGTTGGCTAGACGCGCCCGGGGCCAGGACTGCCTATCCACCGGCCGCCATCTTGAACTTGAACTTGACAGTGTGGTCCACGAATCATGATCGCGTGTCATTGGCCTGGTGCGGCATGACACGAAAGGCCGTCCGCGCAGAGTCTTTGTTTACCTTTCGCTGACGCAGCTGACGCCAGGGTCTCTTGTTGCAGGAGGTGCAGGCCCCGCGCTGCTTGCCACTCGGCCCGCTCGGCCCGCTCGGCGCCCTGGGCCCGCTCGGCCTCCACCTTCAGGGCCTGCAGGGGCCGCGCGGCGGCGCCATGTGCGAGCAGGACTACGCGGAGTACGACGGCGAGGTGCCGCCCACACAGCACCACCTGCTGCAGCCCTCGCAGCTCCGGCCCGTGTCCAGGACGCTGTCCAGGACGCCCTCCCCCGCCGCGTGCCCGCAGCAGGACCTGCGCGGCAACCAGGACGGGGGCCTTGACGACGACCTGGAGGACGAGGACGAACGGCGCGGGGAGTCGAGGTAAGCAAACGACGCAAAGCCTGCGGCGCTAGGACCTTCCTCTGCGGGGACCGAGGGTCATGGTGGCTGCAGAAGGACTCTAACGGCGTGCTCTTGAACCTTGTCGCAGTCCGAGTCCACGGCCGAGTCCGCGGCCTAGTCCGCGGCCCAGCCCCTCCGCGCGGCTCAGCCCGCGGCCCAGCCCGGCCAGGCAGGACCACGACGCCGCGCCGCCCAGCCCCAGGGCCGCGGCGGAGGACGACGAGGAGTACGACGACGACGAGGACGTCAAGAACGTGGCCCAGGACCTCCGCCAGGCCGGGGCGCAGGACGACCAGGATGCCCGGCGCAGGGGCAAGCAGCGGCGGGACCGCGACGCGCCGGAGGAGGGCGAGCAGGACATGAAGCCCATCGTGGACTCGAAGGCGGGAGTGTGTAAGTGGAACGGTGAAACGGTAGAGCGTCCAGTCAATTACACTGACTGTCGACGGGCACCTCATGTGCAACTTGTCCTCGCAGTGGCAGCCGGTCTCGCCAACCTGCAGAACCTGCAGGGCCTCCAGCACCTCCAGAGCCTGGCGGGCCTCCAGGGCCTCCCCGGCCTCCAAGGTCTGCAGGGCCTGCAGGGCCTCCAGGGCCTGCCGGGGCTCTCGCAGGGACTCCAGGGGCTGCCGGGGCTGCAGGCGCTGTCCGGGCTCGCCGGGCCGCCGCCGGCCGCCGCGCCGCTCAACCTGAGCCTCAACGCGGCGGGCAGCATGTCCATGTCCGCGGCCCCCGGCCTCGGCGGGCTGGCCGGCCTCGGCGGCCTGCTGCTTGGCGGCGGCGCCACGCTGGGGGCGGCGCACGGCCACGGCCAGGGCCACGCGCAGGGCCACGCACAGGGCCACGGCCAGCACGCCGCCAACGCCACCGGCACCGCGGCCAGCGCGGCGCAACCGCAGCTCCCCCAGCTCATCCTGGCGTCGGGGCAGCTCGTGCACGGCATCCAGGGCGCCCAGGTCCTCATCCCCACGTCCCACGGTGAGTCTCCCTCACGCTTCGTTTAGTTGAATGTCCTACGGGCTCCAGAGGACCCTTCTTTGAGGCGCCCCTCGCCTTGGTGGAAATCGGGGCCCGTGCCAGGCTCGCCGTTACTATACTTAGTCTTAAGTTGACCGCCTCCCGGGTGACCGACGGGCGTGAAATCGCGGCCCGGTCCTGGGGACTCCTTGAAGGACTCCTCGTCCTTTGGGCACTCCTTTGCGGCGTCCAGGTGGCTGATCCAAGCGGGAGGTCCTGCCGCTCTGTGTCTTCCTCACGGGACGCCACATGAGCGCGAGGGAGAGGCCTCCCTCTTGGAATGAGTCTGCGACGCCACGCTCCAGCGACGCGTCCACCGCCCAGGAGGCGATGTGCGGTCAGCCGGCGTGGCTAAGACGGCCGCGGCGTCTCCAGCTTGTCTTCCAGGATGGTCAAAGGTGCTCGCCGGCCCGCACCACCAGAGCGCACCGCCAGGGCGCCGCCGCATGCGCGCCGCGAGCGACCGCCCTCGCCTGGCAGGCGCCTGCCCGGACCCTTCCGCTGGGTTCACACAAGACGCGCACCCCTCGCTGGGCTGGGCCGGGCCGGTCCGGGCGGTATTTTTAAAGCGGCCTTGTGTTGCAGGCATCGCTACGCAGACCGTGCTCACCATCCCCATGAGCCACGTCAACTCCGGCCAGCTGGTGAACCTGGCGCTGAGCAACGGCCAGGTGGTGAGCACCACCCTGGCGCACCTCGTGGGGCAGCAGCAGCAGGGGCTCACCAACGGACTCGGTGAGTCAGTCGGCTACTAGTGCCTCTGAGCCACCGCGTCAGCGTCACCCCCAAAAGGAGTGGCTTTTTGTGAAAATTTGGCTCATTGTGACGGCGCTTACAGGCCCCCAAAATGAGCGATTTTTTTTTGTCAAAGTTTGGTTTATTGTTATGAAGCTGGAATCCTTTTGGCCCGATTTTGACCTGTTTTGTCCCGTTTGACGTGTCCGCCGCTTCGAATAGGCGCCAGAAAATCAAATTTTAACGATGAGTTAGTTATGCATCGCATAACGTTCCCATCGCCCACCGTTCGAGAGAGAGAGAGAGAGAGAGAGAGAGAGAGAGAGGAGAGGGAAGCGCCTAATTGTTGTTCTAAAAGTGACTCCGCTTGGAGGGGCTGCTACTGGGACGGCCAGAGGACCCCGGGCGCGCGCCGCGTCGCCTCCAGTCCACCGACCTCCCCGCCCGTCCAGCCCGCCCGCCGCCCCGCCCGATACACTGATGCAGATGCACTACCCCACTAATCACGTTTCATTCCTATTAAAAGGAAAGCAAACTCGATTCCTCATTTTATTATGGATGTCGCGTCGGGCCGGTCGGGCGTTGCTTGCTTGCTTGCTGGCGCGCTCGCTCGTTGCGTGCCGTCTGCCCGAACGGGAGCGAGCGAGACGACGCGGCGCCCCGAACGTTTTCCGAACGTTTTCCGAACGTTTTCCGAACGCGGCGCGCCGCGCGAGCCGAGCCGTCGTGTGCGAGTTGTCGTTCCGTGAGCGCGCATATTTGAAAACTTAATAATAAACCCATTACAAATGCCGAAAAAATGGCTTCCCTTGTTCACCTCCCCCGCCGCGGTGCCGCGGTCAGGGCGTGTGCTCTCTTTGTGCGCGTCGCCTTGTTTTTGTTGTTGTTTTTCGCATTCGTTTGTCGGACGGCGCGACGCGCGAGCATCGGGTGCTTCGGGCCGTCGACCGCCTGGCCGCGCCGAGGCCGGTGCCCTCGACGGGCAGAAACTTGACGAAAATTTCAACCTTATGTCACTGTCTTCAGACGACGGTCGTAAAGGACCAATACGTCGGATACCTTAATTTTCAATTCCGATTTCCTCATTCTGTTGCATTGTGCATCGCTCGGAACGCACCGTTCACACGTAATAGATATTTATTTTTCAATAAGTCGAGCTTTTTATTTTTTCCGGGTCTATAAACGCTGTATCGGAAACAACAACAAACATTTGTTTAATTTTATTATTTTTTTTTAAATTTTGAAAATTTAATTTTTTTGTTCTTGTGTGACTCTGCCGAATACCGCCTGGTTGCGCGGGTCAGCACCACGACGGGCGGACAAGCGCCGAAGACACGGCAGCCCGGTGCCGCGTGCAAAGTTGTACTGTAGGCGCCGTGCCGCGCCGTGCCGTGCCGTGTCGTGCCGCGTCGTGCCGTGCCGTGCCATGCAGGGCGCGCCTTGCCTCCAAACAACGGGGCGGGGCGACCGGGTAGGCGGGGCAGCACAATCAAAGAGCATGCATAGCGAGGGCTCGTGGCGGGGCGAGGGGTGGGGCGGGGCGGGCTGCATTGTGCAGGGGCTTTGTCTCGGACACCGCTGGGGGGCGAAGCAGGCGAAGGCACGTCTCGCATTGCCAAGGCACAACACAGTAGGGCCCAGCTCGCGGGCTGCCCGCTACCCCCACCCTCGCGCGCGCGCGCACACACACACACACACACACACACACACGCGCGCGCCGAGCGGGGCGCCACTGCCGCGCAAGATAGGCCCTGTGGGCGTCTGCTGCGGTCGGGCGTGGAGCTGCAGGCTGCAGTGTGCCGTGCAGCCCCCCTGCATCGCCCTGCATCGCCCTGCATGCTCAGCACCGCCGCCGTCCAGCCTGCGTGCGTTCGCTGCGAGCACCGCGATTGCTGCAGCGCGGCCGGGAGAGACCTCACCCTTCAGATTAGCGCCGGAAAGGGGCGGCGAGGGGGAGGGGAGGGAGGGGGAAGCGCCTGCACGGCATCCGCCACTCCGCCACCCATTGCTCGCGAACCCGAATCGGGATGGCGGGTAAATTGGACGGCCGCTTCCCACGTTTTAAATAAACATCAAATTAGTACACCTCCGGGTGGCGCCGCTCAGTGGGCCAGACGACCGGTGGAGTTAGCCAAAATTCGAGACGCGTTTTGAGCTCCAGAGTCGCTAGATGGGACTCGAGCCGACCGTGTGACCCCATCAATAGATTCCTCGTTCGGAGAGCGATCCATTGGTGGGGTCACTCGTTCGATTCGCGTCCCATTTAGCGACTCTGGAGCTGAAAACGCGTTTTGGATTTTAGGCCGCTCCACCGGTCTTCTGGCCCACTGTGCGCTGGCGGCCGGGGCGGGGGAGGGGGGGCTGCGCCCGCGGCGCCACCGAGTACTGTAACGACGAGCCGATTTCAACCACACGGCTCTGCGCTCGCCGTGCCGTGCCGCTCCCGGAGTGCGACGCCACTGCCTCATTCCGGGGACGAATCCCGGAGTCCTCATTGTCCGTCGCGATGTTGGTGATGATGATTGCTTTCCATAGTCCAGAGGGTTCGCGCGTTCGGGCGGCAGAGGTGCGAGCGTTGCGCGTCGTGTCCGTGGACAAGTACGTCAGCCTGCTCGCAGCACGAGCTCGCAGTGGCGCGGCGGACAGTTAGTACCTCCACCCGGCTCCGTTCATAAAACGTCCTCGAGAGGGTAAATTTTTCGACTATCCGCCTCTTTTGTCCGCGATCAACTCAGTTAACCCACCATGCTCGGTGACAATTAATCGTTGATCGAAACGGAGTGTTCGAACAATCGATTAATCGATCATCGGCCCTTGCACCGCTACGGTACTTCCCCGCGCTGCCTCTCCGCCGCCCGTCGGATCGAACGGTGGGCGTGGGCCGCGCTCCGGTTTTCCTCCGCGGCCAGGCGGCGGCGCACAGTGTGCCAAAAGGCCGGTGGAGGCGGCCAAAGCTCCAGACGCGTTTTGAGCTCCAGAGTCGCTAAACAGGACTCAAACCGAAGGAGTGACCCCACCAATGGATTCCTCGTTCAGAGAGCAATCCAGTGGTGGGGTCACACGATCGGTTCGAGTCCCATTTAGCGACTCTGTAGCTCAAAACGCGTCCTGGAGTTCCGGCCCACTGTGCGGCGGCGGCAGAGCGGCAGGCGGACGCCGAGCCTTGTACCGCCGAGCGGGCGACGACGGCCAAGTGCACGACGACGTCGCCGTCGCCGCTCGCTCGCGGAGGTCGATGGCAGGGCGGCAGGCGGTGGCAGGGAGGCGGTTTCGGCCTCGGCTTCGGCCAGCCAGCTGCACCCCGCCTGCCGCCTCGTCCTTTTTTGCGGACCGGCCTTCCCTTGATGTGACGTGATGGGGTTCCCATAATACACGGGCGAGGCGTGGCCGGGCGGGGCGGGGCGGGGCGGGGCGGGGCGGGGCGGGGCTGTCGGCCACAAAAATTTCGTTTTCCCCCGGCGGTGATATCGGCAGCCCGGGCGGGCGGGGCGGCCACTAAGTAAAGCCCGGCCCAATTCGATCGCCACCGGTCGGGCCCACTCACACATGCACACACACACACACACACACACACACAGACGCCAAACTCTGTGTGAAAAAAAGGCAAACGGGCGGCGGCGCGGCGGGCGGGAGGGGAAGTGGAGGGACAAATGTAAAAATAAAAAAGAGCGGAACAACAAAGGCAGAGTCAGAGTCTGCGAATGGAGAGGCAAACTCAATTATCGGTGTGGCAGCCCTGCGCCCTGCGCCGCCCGGTACGCCAGTGTGCCCGCGTCCGGCACCTCCGGCACGGTACGCCGCGATGCAATAAACGCTCCCCTCCCCTCCCCCTTCCCCACCCCCCCTTCGCCGCCAACCTCGTGCACTCAACTTGGCGCCACCCGCAGCAGCACCGCCCACACCCCGCCCGCACCTTGCCCACTCGGCGCCGAAGCACGCCGAAGGTGGCCGAGGCGGCAGCAGGCCCGGCCCGCACGGCCCGCCCACCTGCGGGCGCCTGCGAGTTGGGCACGCGCGACGCACGGCGGTGCAGCGGGCTGCCTATCGCTGGCCGTCGGGCGCGCTGGCTGAGGACTGGGGGCTCGACACTGGGACTGGGGTGCGAGGAGAGCGGACGCGGACGCCGCCGGGCCGGACGGCACACTGATTCCGGCAGTCGCTTTCGTCGCTCTGTGTCTCTCGCACTCATGGGGCGTCCCCCATAGGTGCGAGAGAGACAGAGCGACGAAAACCAGTCTGCAGGTCGTCTCTTCCTAGCCAACGCGCATGCCAAAATAGGACATAGGAAAGTGAGTTCGAGGGAGAACAATAAGTGCGGAAGTTGCAGTAAACCGTTTGCCTCTTAACTGTCGCGAGCTGCTCAACGTTTTGTTTCGAAAGATGCACAGCGTTCACCCTGTCTCTCTCGCACTGACGGGGAAAGCTCCGTGAGTGCGGGCGAGACGGGCGACGGCAAAAGCCGCTCTCTGATGACACTCGTCTCTCTCGTTCTTGTCGCAGGGCCCGCCCCGAGCAGCGCGTCGCACCTGCCCAACGGCGGCCACCACCACCACCTCCACGGCCACCACCACCACCAGCCGGCGGCGCCGCAGCAGCCGCCACAGCAGCAGCCGGCGCCGCAGCCGCAGCAGCACCCGTCGCTGCTGACCGCGGCCCGACTGAGGGAGCAGCGGGACCGCGACCGCGAGCAGCGGGAGCGGCGCGACCGGGAACGCGAGCGAGAGAGGGAGATGGACCGGGAGCGCGAACGGGAGCGCGACGTGCTGGCGGGCCACGGTGGGCACGCGCAGCAGATCCACCCCGCGCACCGCCCGGCACACCCCGGCCCCCCGATGGGCCCCGTCATGGCCCACCACCCCTACCAGGTGAGGCTCACTGTCTCTCTCGCACTCATGGGCCGTTCCGCACGGGGACGAAGCGCTCCGAAGTACTCCGGTAGAACGGCGCGGGTTGAAGCGTACTTCTAAGCCTCTCTTCAAGCGTAGCACTCCAGATCCGCTGCCCTTCCGCCTATGTAAATTCGCGGGAGACTTTGTTCTCTACGCTTGACTTCAAGCGTCAGTCAGTGTTGTGTGCTTGAATGAAGTGAAGCACACCACTACGCTTCAGTTCCACCGCCGAGCACTGCCCACGTCGCGCTGTCTCTCTCGCACTCATGAGGCAGCTCGTGTGGGTGCGAGAGAGACAGAGCGACGAGAGCGGTGCTGGGATCAGGCCTGCAGTTAGTGTCCATGGTTCTAACGCGAATGGGTTTCCCGTTTCCCAACAGGAGAAAAGCCACGGGCACGGCGGCCACGGCGGCCACGGCAACGGGCTCCTCAACGGCATCGCCTCCTCCATCAGCCGGTTAGCGGCCAACAACTGCGACTTGACGATAACGACCACCAGCACGTCCTCGGGCAGCGCCTCGCCGCCCCAGGCGCACGGCTTCAACAGCAGTAGCAACAATAACAACAATAGCACTAGTAATAACAATAATAGCACGAATGTCAACAATAACAACCGGCAATCGCCGCTCCAGCTTCAGTTGAAAGGCGGCAGTACCGGCTGCGGCGGAGGCAGCCAACACTCGGGCAGCTCGACGGGGGCGCTCAGCCCAGTGTCGGACCTGCTGGACGACAACCCAAGTGAGTGGCGTGCTCCCCAACGTGGGCTCTCCAAACTGAACAGTGCGCATGGCTGGCACACTCTACCTGGAGCGTAGAGCTGCTCGCTGTTCAGTTTGGATAGGATGTGCACTTACTCCCTCACGCCTCAAATTAATTCCGAAACTACAACTTGACTTTTCTCGTGTCCTAACCAGACCAGCCAACCATCAACCAAGCCAACACCAATATGGTGGATGGAATCAATTTGGATGAAATAAAAGAATTTGCGAAAGCGTTCAAGATTCGACGCCTCTCATTGGGACTGACGCAGACACAAGTGGGACAAGCACTATCAATCACGGAGGGCCCTGCATACAGCCAGAGCGCCATTTGCAGGTCAGTAAATTAAGTTGGTGTTTCCTTTAATGTTCGATCAACTCATGTACAAGTCAATACCAGCAACGATTAGTAACATCTAAAGCATTTATTGAGGTGTGTCCAAGATTGCCAGCTGTCACCTTTGAATCAGAGAATTTGCTGGAATTTCAATGCTATATCAAACACTGGGTGATAAATTGACCACTCTCATTGACCACAAATGGCCAAATCTCTGAACAAATGTGACACTTGGTATGTCTATTGCCTCCAAGGAGCGAGAGCTATTCTAACAATATGTGGGTGTGCTGCACTTAGAACACAAAATTCATAGCACCATCTTCTATGCAGTCTTAGCACCCAGGAAACATCAACCCTGATTAAGGCTTGAGCATATAAATAGAAATCGTGCTGAGAATTGATAAGACCATTTGTAGTAATGAAAATGTGTGATGTAGAACTTAAATGAGATTAGATAAGTGAGAGGTCTATGTGTGATTCATTATGATCAGAGATGGGATGAAATAGGACTTAGCTGTAAAATAAGTAAGCAAACTTATTGGAAGAACCTTAAAACCCAACTTGAAGAAAAAAAAGTTTAGAACAATGTAGAAATAAGAAGCTGCATGACCAACAAAATTAGGTAGATGTCACCTGAATTTCATCAATTGCTTGATAGAGTGGAGATGTGTATTTACTTTAAAGCACACTCTGCAGCTGAGTCAAACTTCTTTCAATTTGAACATTAATTCTATTTCTTCTAGAAAAAAAAATTGATAATTGGAAAATATGCATTTGTTTACACCTTTTAAGTAAAAGTAATTCCTAATAGATCTGCTTGGTAAAAGCAATCCTCTCTTTATAAAACCTTCTGCAATGTCTGGAGAGCTACTTATCACACATCACAGCTTACATGTTACTACAAAATCAGGTGTTGGGATGCTGACCTGTGAACAGGAAGAAAAAGAAACCAAAAGCTAACATTGTCTGCCTGTGTGTATCTCTCTCCCCAGTGCCCTGGCCACGCAGATGATATGTGCCGCTCAGATAGCCAACCAGCGTCCAAATGTGTATGTCAAACAATTCCCAGTTCTATATTTTGTTTTACTCCTTCTCTTCTCGTTGTTTGTTCGTTTATATTAGTGACTAGAACTGGGCATGCAATGAATGTATTAACTTTTGCAATCAGTAAGTATTGCTAAATGTCTTAACCGGGACTCAAAAGCACTCGCCAGACTAGAGCAATGCACTCTGAAAATTTTTGACCAGGATAGCAACAGAATTACCACAGTGGTCTTTAGGTTGAATTTTTTTTAATAATACAATGGTAAACAGTGTATTGGAGCCTACTCTTCTGAAGGATTTGCCTTTGATTCTTTTATTATATCCTCCCTTTCACCTCACTTTTCTTTGGCTTTATCCTTGAAACATAAGGTAAAATAAATTTGGAAACCTAGTCAGAAGTGTAGATAAGAGTTGGTGCATTTTGTTCCTCCAATTGCTATGCCCTGTGCTAGTCACTCATAATACATGCCCGTTGCTTTATTAAAATTTTCAAAGCTGATTCCTTGGTCTCAGTTTGGGAAAAGGCATTTCATTTCATGTCTTTCACACTAATTATGGGCTACCTGCACTCCTTCTGAAGAAAAAGATTCACCAACTTCTTCACATAATTCTAAGATTTCAGATCAGCTTTTGTGACAAGTCAACCACTTGATCTATCTTATTCAATTATAAAAATCATATATACTAATCTTCATTTGGAATGTATACTTTTATTGTACCCCTTAAATTAAAGTTATTCAGTGTATTAAAAATGGTGTATGCTGCTGATGGTTAATTTTTGCATCCTATGATTTGCACTTAAGATAATTCAGTGTTGAACTTGTCTATATTTTCTTTTAAAAAAAATGATGCCAAAATGAAAACTGTCAGTGCATGAGCCATGGCATTTGCACTGGAGGTAGCCCTGTTGCACATGGTTTAACAAATTATTCTTACGTTTTCTAACATGCGTCATAAGTTCCAATTGTTTCCTTTTCTGCCTTCTGCTATTCCTGATCTCACGGACTTACAAAAAAAAAAAATTATTTAATAACTAATGGCTAAGTTAGGCTTGTATCTCATGAAACGCACAGTCAACAACCAAGAGAATTCTCTCGTTAAGAAATCTAAATTTTATTGTTTGAATTTCTAGATGTTGTTTTTGTAGGTCAGTGAGCCAGGGCATTAGGGCGTTGTGGCACTTCTTTGCGCTGACTGCTTCCCGGTATCACTTGCTAGGCTTTTCTTTTCTTTTAAAAAAAGAGTTGAAATAAGTTTATGCCTCAAATATAATCTAACCAAATTTATCAAAAGCAGTCCCTACCTCAGATTTAGCTCGTATAATTTAATTATCATAATTCTGTAATTAAGCATTGGTAGATTTGATGTTTCTTGTGGTTCTTTGTAGCTGCTTGGTATAATCTATTCTATTTTAATTCTTAGCATGACCAAATATTGCATGAATAGTCTCTCCATAGATTTGCTAATGACAACCTGTATAACTGTATATTGTCTGGTAGAAATACACCTTGCATTAGATAAGTCAAAATGAGATCATTAGTCTTTATTCAAATTTATATGAAAAGTTGGCTCAGTAACAAGATACCTAATGTTTCTAATCAAAGGTTTTCCTTTTATTACAGGTTTGAAAAGCTTGACATCACTCCCAAAAGTGCACAAAAGATTAAACCTGTTTTGGAGCACTGGATGAAAGAGGCCGAAGAGAGGTATGTTTTGATTGCCTTTTCATGTGTACAACCAAATACGGACTTAAAAGTGCAAGTTTCATAAATTGAAATTTTATCAGGTACAAAATTGGACAAAATCATCTGACTGAATTCATTGGAATGGAACCATCCAAAAAGAGAAAAAGGCGGACATCGTTTACACCACAAGCACTTGAACTGCTAAATCACCATTTTGAGAGAAACACCCATCCATCAGGTACAGACCATAGAACTTCAGTTAAAAGATAATAGACATGTCGTATGTACACTACAGGAGTTACCATTTCCATTTTCATTTCAGGTACGGAAATCACAGCACTTGCTCATCAACTTGGGTATGACCGAGAAGTTATTCGAATTTGGTTCTGCAACAAAAGACAAGCACTAAAAAACACTGTGCGAATGATGTCTAAAGGCCTTGTTTCATAAAACCATGAAGGGCAGAAATCAAACAGTGTTTACCTCAGCAGAAGATTGTTGCCCAAGGTGCACACATCTCAATTTTGTGATGTGTCAATGTCAATTCCTGCCCGCGAGAAGCAGTGAAGATACCTGCACCCAAAGCCTGTGACAAAGTGAAAGTATTGAAGCACTGCTCTTTGACTGAAACCTTTGTGCTGATGCAAGCTGCATGCAGGGTGATCCTCTTGAAGTGAAATAACAATTTAATGGATTTGTGATTTAATTGTCAAATACGAAGAGTGTTATCTCTAGTCTTAAAATAATTAAAGGCGTAAATATCTTATCTACTTCTGTAAAGGGAAATCACTGAAATGTTTTTGTTTAACTCGGATTTGTTAGAAGATGATAATGTTCCATCACCTTAACAAATTTTCCTTTCCTTAGTCAGTCTCAAGACCTCAATAGAAGAGCAGACTCTTTCTGTCTTGAGATAAGAGAGTTATTCAACTGTATTATAACATGTGGTAAAGATATGTGACAAAGTTTGTTTTATTTGCAATAACTGCAGTTGTCATAACTAGCAGTTGGAAGATAGAGAGAAGAATGCCAAAGTGTTTAAAATAAGTGACTAATTGCTGAAAAGTATACATTTCATTGTGGTCCCTCTTTAAATGGACAGTGGTGTTTTTAAACTACATGGACAAGCTATTGTTACCCAATGGAACAGATTTTAGTCTTTTAAGCTTACATAACTATTGTGATTGTGATGTGCCATCTTCATTGAATGGGCGCCTGACCCATGAAGATCATGATTATACAGAATGGCACAGCTGGACCCTGATTTACTGGGACAAGTGCTTGGTTTTACCTCTAGGCTTGTAAGGTGCCATAGAGCTGAAATCCTCATTCAGACCGTCTCTTTTATGTGGCACACATTGCCTGGTTTATCAGAGGCTTTCTGTGCAAACAGATTTTTTTATACATATTATAGCTTAATGAATCCCCCATATTTCACTCTACTCCCGAGCCAAAAATTCCTTAACTAATTCATGTACACGCATATTTATAAACAAACAGTATTACTGTATTTCAAAGTGCACATCTGTGTTTTGTATTATTTACTGAAAGTTTAGCATTTAGCAAACACTTCTTATGCACTAGTTCCCCTGAAAAAAAAAAGTTTTGTTTTCCAGAAAATATTAAATTAATTCATGTAGATCAGATCAGACAAACTGGACCAGACAACTTATGTGAATCTCTCAACAACAACAAAAATTGTGATATTGAATGCATTTTGCTGATAAAAATGACACACTGAAATTTTCAGTGGCAGTGTCACTGCTACACTGTGAACACTTCTCTAATTTGTTTCCAGTAAGAATGTTTTGAATGAGTGCAATAAGTTACTTTTAGTTGTTTTAGTTTTAGTGAGTTGTTGTCTTCATAGAGGAGAAATTATAATATTGTTATGTTGAAAGAGAATGAATGCATTTATCAAAAAGTCCTATGAATTACTTGAAACCCTCAGACAGACACAAAATTCCCTTACACTTTACTCCTTTCTCTGTCATCCACTTACATTAAAATCCAGTCAATCATCTAGAATATCATCAATATCGAAATTCCCAATTGGATTATCTTCAAGCTGGCCTACATCTGACCCAGCATCGGAGTCCCTGTCTTTCTTCCTCTTCTTGGATGAAGAGGCAGAACTTAAATCCTCAGTCATCTTTAATATTCGCTCCCTCTGAAAAAAATAACACAATTGTGACATAGACATAGCCTGGTTGTCTATGATTGTGACTTTTGAAACTTCAAACAAAATTAATTAGACAACACAAATAGAAGACTTACTAAGCTTTCATTTTTGCGAACCAGTAGTTTAACGTCATCTCCATTTACTGTGGTACGTTTGGCATGGCTGAAAAATAAAGCAATATTATCTCATCATGATTATAGGACATGATGACAGGCAGTAAAATACAATGAAGTACTCAAAATTCAATAAAGTATTATTACCGTGCAAAATGCTCGAGATCAGACCCATAGTCCTGTATTTTGTGCCAAACCATCTCGGCAATTAATTCAAATGATTGTTTGTTAAAAGAAACTTTAGTCGTAAGGCCGCTTCCAACCTCTTGGCATATCTTCCGCACATCACACAAAACAGTTAGTTTCAATTTCTGAAACAGAGACACGACCAAACCATGAACAAACAGGACACCCTTAATTAAATCATGTAAATTTTGAACGATTGATTGTTTAAATATAATGTTGAACATACGTCAGTCTCATTGAACGAGTCCAAAGTAGGGAATGCCATTCTACAAAATCAAATCCAAGTGGTAACAAAATAAATAGATAACACAAAATTATCTTTGAACACTGTCCTAGTACAGTAGTCAAATCAGAGAGATGGATGATGGATAAATTTGAATTTACGAATTTTTCATATGTTGAACTTGTATGGTAGCTGACGGAGCAAAGTTATTACCAAGACGTCGTTTTGTTTCCTGTTGAGGTATTGAATTGAAACTGACGTTATGAAAGCGAAAGAACGATTTAAACGAGGAAGATAATCTTTAAGATGAGATCCACCTCTAACTATTCATGTAGGGAAAATAAAAGCAGTTCTTTTGTCCTGTGAGGTTGGTACGAGAATGCTCCATCCCGCCGCGAGATGCTGTTGTTGTTGTTATGGCAACAAACTTGTTCGTTTGAGCTGAGCAGCGCATCGTCACTTTGACGTTTGCATTTAAGTGTGTTTCTCCCAGAGCTTGTCGTTCAAGATGAAGATTGAAGAAGTGAAAAGTACGGCGAAAACCCAGCGAATTTCGGCGCACAGCCACATCAAGGGGCTGGGGCTGGACGATAATGGTACTGCCATCGGCATGGCTGCCGGCTTGGTGGGACAAAAGGATGCACGTGAGGTGAGCATAAAATCCCATTTCTTCTCCAGTTTTCCAGTCAAGGTCCCTCGACGCCAGCCGCGACCGTCCTCCCTGTTTCCACGGTCCGCTTGGCGGCTCATTACTCGTTGTTTGGCCGTGGCGCGACCAACAAGCACTTCCCTCGGTTCATAACCTATACCATGCGTGCTCTGCCTTCTCTGCCTAGTGAATTTTCCGGTACTGATTTAGCATGGCATTAATGCAGAGAATTTTCTAAATCGTGTATTTAAGAGATATTTTCAATTTTTACTTGTTATTGCTTGACAAGGTGACCTTCACAACGAGTTGCCTGTCGAAGTTTTATGAGCACTGCATTATTGAAAATTTAGCGTTGATTGTTTTGAAGGGTCTGCTCTAATATAATTGTTTTTGTTTTGATTTCAGGCGGCAGGGATTGTCGTGGACATGATCAGGTCCAAGAAAATGGCAGGCCGCGCTGTCATGCTTGCGGGACCTCCAGGCACAGGAAAAACAGCAATCGCCTTAGCTATCGCTCAAGAGTTGGGCTCAAAGGTCTAACAACTTTTTAAAACTTTATTTCTTTTAATCCTTGTTTATTTGTATCATCTATTTAATTGCTTGTCTCATGACACAGGTGCCATTTTGTCCAATGGTTGGTTCTGAAGTCTACAGCACAGAGATTAAGAAAACAGAGGTATTGATGGAAAACTTCAGAAGAGCAATTGGTCTCCGTATCAAAGAGACCAAAGAGGTCTATGAAGGAGAGGTGACTGAGTTGACTCCTGTGGAAACTGAAAATCCTCTGGGAGGTATGAAAAATCAGTTACATCAGACACTTATTTTTTTTTTCCTATTTAAATCCTGATTTTTAATACTTTTTGATCTGAAGGTTACGGAAAGACTGTGGCACATGTCATAATTGGGCTTAAAACAGCGAAAGGTACCAAACAACTTAAATTAGATCCATCTGTCTATGAGAGTCTTCAAAAGGAAAAGGTAGAGGGAGGAGACGTAATTTACATCGAAGCTAACAGTGGGGCTGTCAAACGGCAGGGAAGAAGTGATACATATGCAACAGAGTTTGACCTTGAGGTAACTAAAAAAGCTGATATCAAACTTATCTTCTGAATGTTCTTCATTATCATATTCTTTTGCAACCTGTCCACAGGCAGAAGAGTATGTTCCTCTTCCTAAAGGTGATGTACACAAGAAGAAAGAAGTCATTCAGGATGTTACTTTGCATGACTTGGATATCGCTAATGCAAGACCTCAGGGTGGACAAGATATTTTATCTATGATGGGGCAGCTTATGAAGCCCAAGAAAACTGAAATCACAGGTACAGTACAGCTTATCTTTTTTCTAATTCTTGATTTCTATGCATCGTATGCAATTACAACCAACCGGCCTTATCTTTCCTTCCTTTCAGACAAGCTTCGAAAAGAAATAAATAAAGTAGTAAACAAATATATTGACCAAGGAATTGCTGAGCTTGTACCTGGTGTTCTTTTTATTGATGAGGTTCACATGCTGGATATTGAATGCTTCACGTACCTGCACAGGGCCCTTGAAAGTGCAATTGCCCCCATTGTTATCTTCGCCACTAACAGAGGACGCTGTGTTATTAGGTGAATTATTATCATCCGTTTCTTTATTCTCAGTTGTGAGGTTTAAATATTATCTCATCACTAACAATGCCCCACTTTTTTTTTTTTTTGTTTAGGGGAACTGAAGACATCCTCTCACCACATGGTGTTCCATTGGACTTGTTAGATCGTTTGCTAATTATCCGTACTCTACCTTACTCTCGTGACGAGCTGGAACTTATTCTTAAGCTTCGAGGTCAAACGGAGGGACTCGTGATTGATGATGATGCTCTTACAGTCCTAAGTGAAATTGGAAGCACCACAACTTTGCGGTAAGGATTTTAAATTATCTGTGTGGCCTTTGATACTACAGAATCCAAATGTTCTAATTTATTTGAAAATTTTTCAGGTATGCTGTACAACTTTTGACACCAGCATCACTCACAGCACGAGTGAATGGTCGTTCTAATATAGCCAAGGAAGATATTCAGGAAGTTGGAAGTTTATTCTTGGATGCCAAATCATCTGCAAAGATTTTATCCCAGAATAAGGACAAGTTTATGAGTTAAATCTGCAAGACTGTGTAGGGATAAATGTGAACTTCATTCCCAAAAATTTTACAACTATCTCAAGTGCTTAAAATTTGGTCCTCTGATCCCAGTTAATTTAGTCATTTTTAAAAAATGTATAAATATAAGGTAAGCCAGTAGTCCACAGCTTTTTATTTCCATCACCCTACTAGTTAAATGCTCGTTGAAGCCTTAATATGACTTATGCAGAATGACAAGGTCCAGTTGGTTGATATGTATCACTTCATTGTTTGTTTTTGTGGTGGAAGCCATTATCCAAGCATCATAGATGTTGGAGATTGGTCTGAGTCATGAATTGTTGCATTTAATGTTTTTCTGGGGAATAATTTTCCCAATTTATTTTCTTCATCAACATGTTTTATTAGCTTCAAAGAAAGAAAGAAATCATTTTGTAAAAAGTTTTATTTTGGGTTATTTTATTACAGAAGTACAAAAAAAAATTAAGGATATGCTAGATTTGATCTGGAATTATGCTAACTACATAATAACATAAGTCGGGTCTAATGTTACACCACAATTGTTGTTCTCCTGAGATATCAGAACATAGCCATCATTGCCCCAGTAGTTAGACCAGGAATTCTTCACTAGCCAATAAGGCTTGCCATACAGATTACCATATCCGACAACCAAAACAGCATGATCCAAGGTCTCTGTCGTATTTCCTATGTAAAAAAAATGCAGAATTTATGTATTGCTTAGTCATCATAAATCATATTTCCTTACTACTTGATGCTAGAAAATAGAAACTTACCGCATTTAGGATCATAATATACACCATTAGCATAGAAAGAGAATGTTTTGTGGGAAGCATCAATTGCAACTGAAATAGGTCCATGTTTAACAACAGCCACTTTCAAAGCATCAGCATCTCCGGATGTGACATTGACATAGCCCTTGATCGGAGCAGACAGTGTTACATTGTCAATGTGACAATATCCATCCTAAAAGTGCATCGAAATTTGTTAGTTATTCATCACAAATAGAAAAGGCAGTGTGTCATGTTGACCTCAGATAGTACCTGTCCATAGTATGGTCCATAAGCATCTTCTGTAGGTAAACCACCATGCTTCATCATCCACTGGTAAGAGCGGAAGTCTTCACCACCATCACAACCATTGTTACCATAGCCCCAGCTGCAGTCAACAAGTGCCTAATGAATAAATAAGGGAAGTTAGTACGTATGATTATTTTGAGATTATGATATACTCAGCAATTTTACAGTTAGTACCTGCTGAGAGAGGCGCAAAAGCTTGCCATATTTAACAAAGTAAGCTCCCTCAATTGCACCTGTTGTGCCAAAACTCCAACATGAACCACAAACAGACTGGTCTGAAAAGTTTGGAAAACTGTTAATAAATGAACTCTCTAAATTGCAGCAAACAAGAGGTTGATGGATTCACCTTTGACAGGAGTTACAGCTCCATACAGGCGCCAATCAAATTCAGAGGGGACATCAGCAGCCATACGTTTGGCATCATACGGGAATGGTGAACCTCCATTGTAAGTAGTTGTGGACCGTTGCTTCCCCCTGAGAGCCCTCAGTTCAAGAGAAGTTCTGTCTGCCAAATGGTTCACAGCCAGTTGATAGCCCTTGTTAGCTCGGTTAGTGGAGTGAATGAACCTGAAACAGTCAGCAACAGCTTTCAGTACCAAGCCAAGAGGCAGAATACTTCCATCAAAATTTAATTCAAAGAAGAAAAGTTTTTGTATGCTCACAAAATTTTCATACCTCAGGTTTTGCAAGAAGATACCATGTCGCTTTGAATGCTCAGTATCACGAGAGTAGTGCTTCTTGTGGGTTCGCAAGAATTCATCGAAAGCAGCAGTAACATGCCTATCATCTCCATGAATGAACTCCTGCATTGGATTGAAGGTCACAACATGGTCTGCTCCAGGGCCAGGGAAGCTCTCACACTTCATGTCTGAAATATTGTTGCAGTCGGTTATGCAGTATTGCATTCAGTTCAATTATTGCCCAATAACACACATGGAAATGATTCAATTACCTCTGGGTACTTGGAAAACATCAGCATCAATGGGGTCGACTGAAAACCAGTCATACTCTAGGAAGTAATGGTCGAAGTGGGAGCCAAGAAGAGAGTTGAAGCCTTTCATTTCATATCGGACAGGGATGGCAATCTTCTTGCCTCCACGACCTTTCTACAATGAAAGAGAACAAAAATTAATTGAAGTTTGCAAAGCACAAAAACTGACACAAAGAATATTCACCTTACCTTGTACCTGATCCAAATGGTGTATTTGTTGACCTTGTCTCCCTTGGTGTCAACAAGCCGCCACTTTTCACAAGTCTGACCACTCATTATTTCACTGCCAACACTCTGTCATGGAAAAAAAACAGATTAAGCAAATAAAAATTGTATTTCATGCAAATTGAGCAACAGCATGGTGACAAGCTTACCTCAAATCCAGTCAGATCAGGAACAATACCCTGAGGCTCAATCATCATATCATTCGTACCATTCACCTGAAGACAGGTATCTTCATTGAGCTGAGTCTCTGTTGTAACTGGAGCAATTTTGATACTTGAGCCATACTTGGCATACTTGCCGAGCTGGTATGTTTTGACCATACCTGTGAGAAGAACAAACAAAAGTATGATGGATTACAACAAAGCTCAGAATTTGGGCAAAAGCCAGGGAGAAATTGACAATTCTGGCACAGACATAAGACAGAGATCCTCGTGCTTCACCACATGGTTCACTTCATGACAAGAAATTCACGAAATCCATGATTGAGATAGTCTCATCTAATGCGAAAGTATGCACTCAAATGTAAACAATCATCGAAAATCGTCAGAAAAATTGTTGTTGCAACAAGGGAAGTTTCCATCACAGCCACATATTTTATCAAGACCCACAGACCTATGGCCTATGACTCAACGTAAGGTTACTGCCCTCGAGGAGGATGTGCGAACGTAGTACTC
Organism: Thrips palmi; assembly: GCF_012932325.1. Taxonomy (NCBI): domain Eukaryota; kingdom Metazoa; phylum Arthropoda; class Insecta; order Thysanoptera; family Thripidae; genus Thrips; species Thrips palmi. Next base: position 9,584,560 of record NW_023144628.1, read on the forward strand.
TACTGTACCGCTGCATGCAGATAAGAGGCCAGATAAGGCACTGGCCCATTGAGCCCATCCACTCACCCCCATAGTAGTCGATCCTGCTGTTCCTGGACTTGGCATCGTACCAGGCGTAGAAGGGCTCGCGGATCTCGGCGTAGGGGATGTAGAGGGTGCCCTTGACGGTGTAGACGTCGCTGAACTTGGGCGCGGCGTCGGACTTATCGCCAAGAGCCGCCGAAGCCAGGAAGCCCAGCAGGAGCAGGACAAAGCCCGCATGCAGCCCCATCCTCCAAACAAAGGGGAGGCACGGGCCTCCTGCACTATCCTTGAACCGCGATGATTGGAGCTGTTCCCGGAATGGACAACTCGCTTGCAGGAGTGCAAGTCAGGGGGCGACTGGAGAAACCTTCGGTCAGAGCAGAGGGGCCCTGCGCCGGAATGGCGAAGCACAGAAACGGCGAGTCGAAGATGAACTGACGCGATGGGGTCGGGTCAACCAACAAGCGATTTAACAACTGCGCGGACCGGACGACAGCTGACCCGGCGCGGCGACCCTTATTTCCATTCATAATCCACAACCCACCCTCGATGAGAAATAGCGCGATGCTGACAAACACAAGGCCAAGGCCATTCCGCCTTGTTCTGCTGAGAACCGCATTTTAATTTGAGCAAGACCCTTGCCCATTCACAGCATTGCTAAGTCTTATTTATCGGTTTCGTCCGTATAACGACTTTTCCTTTTACTTACAACGGGGAGTCATTTATTCACGAACTATTTGCCAACGCGCATGTAGGTGTGACGTATGAAAAATCGCTACATAGCGGAATAATTTTATCCCCATTAAGTAAGCTGTCTGCTTCTTGCCAAGCAGCCAGCTGCATTAATTTCAACCCAATTTCTGGAGGGTAAAAAATATTTGAAGCTCTTCGATCCACCCGAATTGCTCGTAACAAGTAAATCTCATTCTGGCAAGCTCAATCATGGCTACGGAAGTCTATCGTGAGCTCAAGCTGTGAGTATTTGGTATTATCTTTACTCCTACTCTTCCAGGCCGCCGAAAATGACGTTTGTTTATACATGTTATGTTCGTAATTAACTTAACACATCACCTGTCAGCTTTTGAGTCGTGTTCCCTCATGTACTGCAGTTGATGTCACGCATCTCTAATGTCATGTCTAGACGTTAAACAATAAATTTTGCAGATATTCTGGAAAGATAATTTGCACATAACCTTTGCCCTTCGCCCTCTTTCAATTATTTTAATTTTGCATTTAATTCCAGCTACATAACCCCAGAAAAGTTTTTCTTTGAGCCCCTGGGTGGCAATGGCAACCTTATGGTTATTGATCGAGTCAATCAGGATATTTCATTGCAAGGTAAGTGTCAGAATGGATCTCTGGGAATTTGCAGTTTGTATAGATATTTTATCCAAATTTGACTGTTTTTGTTACCTTTCTTCATATTCTTCCTCCATATTTAAAATTTTCTTCTTTTTCAGTTAACAAAGGCCAAATCCCACCTTCGTCAAGCTGCAAATTGATAAGTGGAATCATGGGCACCATTCGTCTTCTTGCCGGAAATTATCTGGTGGTGATAGTAGGCAAAAAGCACATTGGTACTATCAATGGTCAACCAATTTTCCAAGTCACTGAGACTGAAGTCATTCCGTACTCCCGAACACTTCTGCATCTTACCGAAAACCAGGTGAAATCATGAACTTGGGAGTATTTTTGGCTGCAGAGTGCTTCTGTATTTATTAGCTTGAAAATGTTAAATAATAATTATGTACTGTTGTGTTTCCAGATGGCTGATAACAAGCTGTATGTTTCCATGCTCGAAAATGCATTGTCAACCCCCTATCTGTACTTCTCATACACTTATGATTTGACCCACACGTTGCAAAGGCTGCATAATATTACTCCAGAATTTTTAAAAGTAAGAATATTGGTTACCTTTTAGAATTTGTGTGGTATGACTGTTTTACCTGCACTAAAGCAAATATTTTCTTCCTTTACAGACAGCCCTTCATGAGAGAGCAGACCAACGCTTTTTGTGGAACGGACATCTGTTGCGAGAAATCGCTCATCATTCTGATGTGCATTCATTCTTTGTTCCTGTTATGCATGGCTGTATCCTTTTGAACTCTAGTTATAATTTTTTTTTCTCTGTGTCAAGGACTATAGGGTCATTTATTTTAACCATAGATGCCCTAGGTATTGGTATCAACCTTAATTTATGTGTCAGTTATCTCTATTAACCAATATACCATTCAAGGAAAGGCATTTTCATGGACTGTTGTATCAAGACGCTGCCGTTTCAGAGCTGGAACTCGGCTCTTTATGAGGGGTATTGACTCGCAAGGAAATGTTGCAAATTTCGTGGAAACAGAACAAATTGTTGAGTCGAATGGTGATAAATATTCCTTTGTACAGGTAAGAACTTTAACCTTCCTGTGGTATTTTTTATTGGTCAGTAAAATTTTGAACCCATGTTTTACTCCATTTTTTTGTAGACTCGAGGTTCCATTCCTCTCTTCTGGAATCAGTTACCCAATTTGAAGTACAAACCCAAACCAGCCCTTGTCGTGGGTGAGAATCATGCAGAGGCAGCAAGCAGGCACTTCACCACTCAGATTTTCAACTATGGCAGACAGGTTTTAGTGAACCTGGTAAGTAATTTCCTTACTAACATCTCGGTTGTGTCTTCAAAAAACCATAATATACTGAATTTTGCCATCCAAAAACATTAGAAAAACTACAGCAGAATTTAAATTTTCTGTTATAGATTGATCATCGTGGTGCTGAAGATGTTCTTGAAAAGGCTTTTTCCAACATTGTGAACCAAGTTTCTAACCCTAATATAAGGTATGTGAAAAAAAATTAATAATTAAGTAAGATGCACAGATACCCCTCTGTTGGGCGAACCATGTTTGCCTTTCTACATAAGATTGTCTCTGCTGCCTTGTCCAACCGTCTTTGTTTTTATTTTTCAGATATGAAGCTTTTGACTTTCATGCTGAGTGCAGTAAAATGCGTTGGGACCGTCTCAGTATTCTTCTTGACAGATTAGCTCATGAGCAAGATGAACTTTCTATGTTCCTGCTCACTCGGGATGGTACCCTAGTGTCTCAACAAGATGGGGTCTTCAGAACGAATTGCATTGATTGCTTGGATAGAACCAATGTTGTTCAAAGTATGTTGGCCAAGCGTAGTCTCACAAATGCACTCCAGGTCAGTCAATATTTTAAAAGTTAGATATACTGCCAATAGTCCTAATACCTAAAGCTTGATCCCTAATTGTTATTGATATCATGTTTAGAAATTGGGAATTTTACCTGCTGCCCGCCGGGTTGAAGATGAATATGGCTTAGAAAGTCTTTTCCGAACTGTCTGGGCTGATAATGCTGATTATATGAGTATTCAGTATTCAGGAACAGGAGCCTTAAAAACTGACTTTACTCGCACTGGAAAACGTACTAGAATGGGTTTGGCAAAAGATGGAATGAATTCATTGATCAGATATTGCAAAAACAATTTCTTTGATGGTTTTCGACAGGTAAGAAATTTTTTTTTGTTTCTGCTTCGGTCTTGTTTGTGGTTGTTTATATACTGATGATCTGACTTTTTAATTCAGGATGCTACTGATTTGTTGCTTGGCAACTACATCATTGAAGATGGTGAAGGGCTTACTCGGCCTTGTCCCCTTCAAGCGCCAAAGGGTTGGCGGTATCTTACTGTGAGTAAAGCTTGTCTTAAATTAAGTCTAGACACACACCAGTCAATGCCTCTACTAATTTACTTCCATCTTTTTCAACAGTTCCCTTTGATTCTGCTGGTTGCAATTGCCATGTTCTTTGCCAACATTATTACTCCATCAGGTAATAAGACCAGAAATTTACCTTTAATGGGTACAATAAAAATACTGTACTTGTTTATTTCCAAACTTGACATGTTCCCTTCTTTGTTTCAGAACACACAACTGCAGTGCTGTTGTACATCCTCTTCTGGGGTCTTATGGTCATGGCTACTTTCTTCACCATCATGTTCTATGGCACTGAGTTCGTAGACTACCCTAAACTATCTGATTTAAAGAAACCTCAGTAACTCAGATCGTAGCTAAGCAATGAAGTTTCCAGCTGCATATCCAACAATTGGCGAAATGGCTGTGTTATTGAAACATAAAGTTGGTAGATGTTGGCTTTGGTTAGTCAAAAAGTATCAAAACTAATGATAAGTTATTTCAACAATTATTAGAGATGCCACCTGCCCAAATTTAGTCCTACACACTCCTCAAATGTCCATGAGGCTTTGCGTACTTATGCTCACTTACTAGTAACAATCACTCTTTACCTTATGCAATGAATTTGCCTTGCCTTTAATTGCATTTATAAATGCAAGTTAATTATTTTGTGGCTATGAAGCTGCATTTGTTATAGTATTTGTAATTCAGTGACATTGAGAAATTTGACTAGTCTTCCAACTAGGTGTTGGGTTCCACAGGTTACATGATTTTTAAGTACTGTTTTGCAACTGTTTCATTCCTTAATGTTTTTGAAGTGGTGTTGATGTTCATTGACCTGGTGTTTTACTGTCTCCTGCACCAATGATTTTTTTTTTTTTTCAATTAGCATTGTCCATTAAAATGTATGAAATTGTAGTTAGGTAACAGTGCTGCTCAAATAAATTTCATTATCTTTATGTAAGTTATATTTTTTATGATAGAGATTTTGACATAAATGGTAAGATAGTGATGAGAAGACTTCAGATTTGTGTTGTTTTTAAGTGTTGTTGAAATGTATGTCGTTTGATGTTTATGTCTATTTTAATTTGGGAGTAGTTGGCTTGTGTTTCGCTTGTTTCCTTATAAAGGATAAACAGTTCTCCATTACATTTTAAGGTGTATCACTTACATAGCTGTACAACCTTTCCCCTGGTATTTGTTGTTGTAATGTTTTTAATGTTAATGTATGATACAACTAGATTTTGAACTTGTCAAAATTAAGTATTGTTTACATTAGACTGTGGATTACAAATTATTTCTTAGTTATATTGGAATGGTTTACTGTTTGTTCATTGTTATGACTCCCAAGTTTAACATGCCCTTTTTTGCATTCTTCTTTATGAATTAAGCTTATATGTTTGCAAACAGAATTTATTACCAGCTACTTTATGTATTTGTAAAATCTTTCCCCATTCTTTTTGTCTTTTTTATCGTACTAATGTTTTTTTTTCTTCTTTTTTAATTTATATATGTTGTTGAAAGGTTTAACCTTCTTTTATTAGAGCTATTATATGCCATGGTTTAAAGTATCTCGGCAGAGATAAATAAATATTTAAAGAAAAAAGTATGATGTGTTTCTTTCTCGACCCTCCCTGATGGGACCACGACAAACATAAACAACAAAAACAAGAGTGGCGCTAATGTCCAGGCAATGGCCGACCATGGCGCTGCACCAGGTGTAGCAGATGCCACCACCAGAAAAAAGTCACCGCGCTACGTTTTTTAGCTTTTCGAATGAAACACCGCAATTATTGGGAGAGCCATAAGATCAGAACGGAACCAAGGGTAGAGATATCATCGGGCGACCTGAGATGTCTCTGTGTGCCACGCTCGGGCTTGATGCTCTTATTTTTCTCTATCCCATCTGTGGCACAGCGCCCGGAAGGTAGACCACCACTTTGACGCTCGCAGGCGCATGCTCAAATCACTCCAGTTTTTCGTTACAGAAAGACAGTTTAGGGCCGAGTATGCAAAGTCCAGTGTGGTAGGCAACCAAACATACAGAGTCAATGACTTGGGGCGACCTGGGGTCAGGGCCCCCAGGAAAGTGAAATCTTGGTCGAGTGTTACTTAAAGTTTGTTCTTTGTTTTGATCTTATCCCCCCCCCCCAAAAAAAAAAAAAAACAACAAAGGGTTGCCACCCTTTGGGCACTTGCGGGGTGGGTTCGGCAACCTGTAGTACTCCTTTTCCTGGGATCAGAGGGGCGGCTTCGGGGGCGGGCAACGCCGGCACCCTTTGCTCAGTCCCGTTCAGGTTTCCCGGTTCTCTCGGCAGTCATGGATAGTCCGGGATAAATGCTCCGCTCCAGTTTTAACTGGTTATCCCAATTGGAAAGAAAATTAAAGGACACAAGGCCGAAACGCGCGCGGACACGGCTGAAGCTAATTGCATGAGGCATACATCTCTGTCGGGGGAGGGGGAAGGGGGAAGGGGGCTGGGGCAGTCGCTCTGGTCCGGTCAGCCCGGTCGGGCTGCAAGCAGGCAAGCAGTAGTTCGACACTGTCCTCTGCCAATCGATAAATCAACTAGCAGCCCTCGCGCCTCGGCTAGCCTCGGCCACGCGGCCCACAGAGGCTGCCCCAGTGAAGCGGAGATGTCCTTTTTTCTGGCCACCAAGCCATAAATCCAAATTTCCATTATGAAAAAGAAAATTGAGAATGATTTTGAAAGATGATTTAAATAAGCCCAGTGGTACACAAGCAGGAAGTTTTATTTCTGTGGAGGATGGGTTGCCTACCTCCCTGGCACCCTTAGGCACACTGTAGAGCGATATCGAATTCACAGTCCATCCGCGCAACCAGCAAAACACCGAGTCCTTCCGGCACACGGGTCTCGCACGGGTCCCGGACCCTTCCAGACCTCTTAGCCCCCGGACGTGCTTGATGATGTCAAGGGTTCTAGGCTCCGGGTCCCATGACGTCACATTCTATACCCAAAGCCCAAGGACGCACTTGATGACGTCACCCTCCAGACCTCCAGCCGCAGGGCATGCTTGATAACGTCACCCTCCAGACCTCCAGCCGCAGGGCGTGCTTGATAACGTCACCCTCCAGACCTCCAGCCGCAGGACGTGCTTGATGACGTCACCGGCGGCCAGCAGAGCGCGCGGTGCGCTGCGCTGCGTGGGAGTGTTGGAAGCGCGCGCGGGGGTGGCGGGGGTGGAGCGGAGCCCTTTTCCGTGGAAATTGTTCGGACCCCGGTCCGGCTTCGTGGGTCGGATGGGTCCCTGCCCGCCCCTTGGCCCGCCCTGCCCCCACCACACCACTATGCAAACAACTTTCGCCGGTGAAAAAGTGTGACAAAATCTGTCCGCGTCCCGGACCCACAGGATTAACGGCGCGACGTACTTTGCAGAGCCCCCCCCCCCCTGCCTCGCAACAGGTGAAAAGTTTCCCCTGTGGGCTGGCCGGCTGGCCCATGCTGCCCATGAGGCCGCTGGGCCGCTGGGCCGGCCTCGCTTGCACGCTCTGCTCTGCTCGCTGGCCTAATTCGCAGGCGGACCACTATGCCGGGGCCGGCGGGGGGCGAAGCCGAAGAGTCATTTCGTCGCTCTGTCTCTCTCGCACCGCCACGGCACACACCATGAGTGCGACGGAGACAGAGCGATGACGCAGAGCGGACGCAGAGCGGAGTCAGTGCAGGGTGCGAGGCTCGGGTTGTCCATGTTCGCCGCCGCCGCCTCGTCCACGAAGATTTGTTCTCGTCCTGTGGAAAGGAAGGGGAGACAGGGGTGGGGGGTCCCCGAGCGGGTACATTACTGCGGCGTAAGCACCACTACAAGGAGCACTGCTCCGCTCCCCACCCCGCAGCCAAAACACGCATCCCTCGCCATTCTCTGGATTCAGCAGACGTTTCACCGTGGCGTGGTCCAGAGGACCGGTGGAGGCGGCCAAAATTCTAGACGCGTTTTGAGCTCCAGAGTCGCTAAATAGGACTCGAACCGAGCGTGTGACCCAACCAATGGATCTCTCGTTCGGAGAGCAGTCCATTGGTGGGGTCACACGTTCGGTTCGAGTCCCACTTTTGGCCGCCTCCACCTGTGAAAGGCTACGCTCGGAGGTGTTTTGGAATCATCCGCTGCTGCTTTCCGAGTCGCGTCGAGTACTCCCTTCCGCGGCTTCCCAGACCTCAATATTTTGTCTCGAAGCTGCGGATTCACTGGTACCTCCGTCACCCACCCCCGTTTTCCCGACCCCACGGACACGTGGCACGTACGTTCTCCTTAGACTGCTTCCTCGGCCCTGCCTCTAATCCCCGCGCCTCCCTTCTCCCCGGCCCATAAAGTGTCCTCACTTAACAATGGAGGTGCGCCAGAAGACACCCACACCCTCCCCTCCCCCGCCCCTCTCCCCCCTCCCCTCCCTCGCCCACCCCTCCGTCACACCGGAGCTACTGGCGTGTGGGACTTCCCCCAGACTTCCTCCCCTCCCCCTCCGCCTCTTTGTGTGTCTGTGAGTCTGCGCAGCCCGCACTGCGATTCCCTAAAATGAACCTATCGTGTGTTGTTATTTCCAGGGCAGAGGGTAAGATGAAAGGGGCACCGCACCGAGCGGTGCAACCTGCACTCTATAGAGTGATTTTAATCAGTTTAGGGTGACCACTTGTTTACACGATTCCGGGCCACCACGCTTTCTGAATGTTCTCTACGGGAATGGCAACTGCTTCTTTTTTGGGTGCCCTTCGTTGATAGAACAAAATAATTTTTAAATAAGTTCAAGATAGTTCGGAATGATTCCCGGACTGATACTGTACTATAAGTTCGTATCGTTTCGAAACTTGACCCAAATTTTAGTCCAATCTTCACTGGACGCTCTCTTCTTCAAAGACTTTGACCTGAGAGCTGGAGCCAAGCAATGTTTCCCCTGTCTAAAGCCAAATTTTCTCATTCCAAGACGAAAGTTAAAAGAAGGCGGCAACTACATTCAAGCAAACCGTTCCCTGGGCGAAATGGTCTCCACATTTTCCCCCTGGCGTCCGGGTGGCGGGGCGGCCCGGCCACCGGCCCGGCCAGACGGTAAGCAGGGCGGAGGCAGCGGGCTCTTTCCGAACAGCGCTCTGTCTCTCTCGCACCCGAACGGGACAGAGTGCGACAGAGACAGAGGGCGACGGAGGCGGCCGGGCGGGCTTTAGGCCTCGCTTGCTTGTCCGCGGTCTAACTGATATTAATAAAGTCGCCTTCCCGGACCGGCCGGGACCATAGGACCAGCGCCGCCCTGCTGCTTAGCGCCAGCAGACTCATTCCGAGAGTCGCTTTCTCGTCGCTCTGTCTCTGTCGCACTCATGGGGCGTCCCGTTTGGGTGCGAGAGAGACAGAGCGACGACTCTCGGAATCGGTCTGCTGATGCCGCCATGCCGCCTCGCCCCGCAAGGAGTATTAGCGACGGTCGCGCAACGCGGAGGGAGGGGCGTCGGCTCGGGGCTGCAGGTGGGGGGATGAGGGTGGCTGGGCGCGGCGGGGCGCGGCGCGGCGTTGCGGCCGTGGATATGTACGCCACTTCCGCCGCCTCCGGCCCAGTAGAGTCCGGTCCGCAGTCAGTGACACTGCTCCAGTGACACCGCCAGCAGGTCTCCAGCGCCGCCCAGGTGGCCACCGGCAGCCCTCAGTGACCCTGTGACCCTGCAGTGACCTTGCAGTGGCCTTGCACCCGGCAGCCCAGCACCCCGTCATGCTCCGCCTCGCCATGCTAGCGCGCGCCCTGGCCGCCCCGCTGCTGCTCATGACCCTGGTCATGCTGGCCACGGCCCAGGCGGACCCCAGCGACCGCCCGCTCTCCCTCAGAGGTAAGGAAACCCGAGCCGGCCCCTCGACACTGTGCAGTGACGGCACAAGCCCAGCAAAAAGTTTTTTTTATGAAAATGAGAAAAAAATACAGGGCGGTAAGAGAATGGGGAGAACCACATTGACACCCCCTGGCCAGTGTAGGTCCACGCTTTTCAGGGGCGGATTTCAAGGGGGCAACTCTGGCTTTTTCAACCCCTAGAGAGGCGCCTGTAAGGATGGTGCGAGCTGCATTTTGCCGTGCTGGTAGGCAAAAAGCGTTGCCCCTCCCTCAAGACGATTCTGGATCCGCCCCTGCCGCTTGGCGCTTTCGGGCTTCCTTAGCTGCCTGGCTGTGCCGTGGTCCACTGCCTTTGCCTTCGCACAGTGGACCAGAAGACCGACGCCGGCGGCCAAAATCTCGGACGCGTTTTGAGCCCCAGAGCGTCGCTCAGGACTCGAACCGAACGGGTGACCCCAGCCGCGGATTCCTCGTTCGGAGAGCAATCCATTGGTGGGGTCACCCGTTCGTTTCGAGTCCCATTTACCGGCTCTGGAGCTCAGAACGCGTCCGGCATTTTGGCCGCCCTCATCGGCCTTCTGGCCCACTGTGCTCTGGCCCCGCCGCCGCTCACCGATCGCCTCGAAGAACCGCGAGAATAAACAAAAAAAACAATTGGTGTACATGTGTCCTGAAATCGGTCCTGAATTTGCAGGCATCCCACCGTGCAGGTCGTGCGCGGGGCTCGAGCCGCGTCTCAGCCCCGCCGACCGGCTCGGCCTCGGCCAACTAGGCCTCGGTCAACTAGGCCTCGGTCAACTAGGCCTCGGCCACCTTGGCCTCGGCCACCAGACGGCCGCAGGGTTGGCTGCCGGCCGACCCGCCGCCGGCGCCTGGGCCGTTAACTTTGCACCCTTGCCGGGTTTGCCGGCCGCGGGTGAGTCAGTCAGTCATCTGCTGGAAGTGCTCTGCGGACGGTTTTGCTGTGGTGACGGTATTTTTGCGTCCCTTTCAGCGAAAGGGACGCAAAAATTCATACGAAAAAAAAACACTCAGCAAGAAAGCACGAAAAGTAAAAGAATTAAATAAATGTTAGCCGCCTTGGACTGAGGTGCTTGGTTTCCAGTAATTTTAATTCAACGGACTTTTAAATTTCCACCCCGCTTTTTAGACGCTTATTGCACCCTGTAGTTTTGCTCTTGCAACAAGCCGTTCGCTCTCCTGCTGTATTTATGTTGGGCCGATATTCTGGAGCACAAAGGCTGCTCCCTGCTTTGAGTAACTGCTGTGTCGAATTTTTGTTTTCGCGGTAGTTTTGTGTCGTGTTGATGTGTGTTATGTGTTTGTGTGTGTCGGGGGGGGGGGGGGGTGTGATTGTTGAATTGTGAGGGGTGGTGGTGCTCACTGCTCGATCGTCCGTGCTGCTTTAAATGATAGATGAAAAAGTTTGACTCGCCACTCACGCATTCACGCCACAGTCGGGGCCTTCTACACGACTTCCAACCTCCAACCCGCCGACCCAGTCTGAGCCCAAACGATTTCCGGCAGAGTTTGTGTGGCTCTCCTGCACCACCTGCTGCACCGAACGATTTTCACCCGCATCGTCCGAATTTTACTGCTAGTTTTCCGTTTTACCATGCCGTTTTTCCTTCTGAGCAATAAGCAATCGACCCATGCCGCCTCCTCCGACTCCGCGGCCCACTTCCCCCGCCGTTTTATGCGTTCATCTTATTTTCGGCCTTCGGTCGCTGCACAGCCTGGAAGGGCCCCCCACACAGTGGGTCAGAACACCGGAGGAGGCGGCCAAAATTCCAGACGCGTTTCGAGCTCCAGCCAGGGTCGCTGAACAGGACTCGAATCGAACGTGTGACCCCACCAATGGATTCCTCGTTCTGAGAGCAATCCATCGGTGGGGTCACACGGTCGGTTCGAGTCCCATTTGGCGACTCTGAAGCTCGAAACGCGTCTAGAATTGTGGCCGCCTCAGCGGTCTTTTGGCAAGTCCACTGTAACCCGCCCCCGCCATCTCCCCTTCTCTTCACCTTTGTCGGCGACTCTTGATAAAAAGGCTCTCATCGCGCACTCTTCCTCCTAGGCTCCGCGCCTACACCCTAAACCAGCCTAAACCAGTCCCTTTGAACCTGAGACGCTGAGACGCCCGCCGTGCTCGCCACCGCGCCTTCTCCTTTCTCGGTCTCGTCCAAGGCGTCGGTCGGACAATGCTCCCCGAAATCCGGCGTAATGAATCTGATCCGCGGTGGCCTGCCCATGGGCCTGCCCAACGATTCGTCGCTCCGTCTCTCTCGCACCTCAGCGGGCCAGGCGGGCCGGCCCGTGAGTGCGAGAGAGACGGAGCGACCGAGCAAAGCAGCCCGCTGATCCTAGTCTCCGCGCCCCGCCGCGCGAAAAGCGCCTCGCTTCATAGTTCTCCGTACCAGCAGCCGAGCATACTGCTCTCGTCGCTCTGTCTCTCTCGCACTCGAGGGGCGTCCCGTGAGGGTGCGAGAGAGAGAGAGAGAGAGAGAGAGAGAGAGAGAGAGAGAGAGAGAGAGAGAGAGAGAGAGAGAGAGAGAGAGAGAGAGAGAGAGAGAGAGAGAGAGAGAGTGACGAAAGCAGTGCTCGGAATCAACCTCCAGCCGCACGGCCTGTGCGCGCTGCGAGGGATGAATGGCGACCGCGTCCGCCGCGTCCACCGCCTCGCCCACTGCGGCCCACTCCGTCTGCGCAGCGGGCTGATGCCGAGAGCCGTCTCCGTCGCTCCGTCTCTCTCGCACCTGTACGGGACGCCCCGTGAGTGCGACCGAGACAGCGCGACGAAAACAACCCTCGGAATCAGTCTAAAGCGGTCTCATCCAGAACGGTGTTGTTCGTCGCTCTGTCGCCGTCGCACTCACGGGGCGTCTCCAATGGGCGCGAGAGAGACAGAGCGACGAGAGCGCGCTGCGGCCTCGCCAGTCAGCCAGCAGCGTCACCGGGGGCCGCGAAAGGCCGCCCACCCTGCATGGTCAACTGAAATGGCACTACGCGTGTCAATTCGTCGTGTTCTGTGAGCCCGAGAGGGTCCAAACCGCAGGCCAAAGAAATGGATCTGTGGCGCTGTCGCATGAAGCCCACTCTGATTACAAAGTTAGTTTCATCCTACGGATACTCATCCTTCACACGGGCTGCCGTTTACCCCCTCCACCGTCACACAGTGGGCCAGAACACCGGAGGAGGCGGCCAAAATTCCAGACGCGTTTCGAGCTCCAGAGTCGCTAAACAGGACTCGAACCGAACGTGTGACCCCACCAATGGATTCCTCGTTCGGATAGCAATCCATTGGTGGGGTCACACGTTCTGTTCGAGTCCTGTTTAGCGACTCAGGAGCTTAAAGCGCGTCTGGAATTTTGGCCGCCTCCACCGGTCTTCTGGCCCACTGTGCGTCACCTCCCACCTGTAGCGGATGCACGAATGCAACGCGAGCCGTCCGTACTGGTGGTGGACGGCGTCCCCTCACCCCTTTCCAGCCGCAGTCTGAGAGTCGTTTTCGTCGCCCTCTCTCAAACTCATGGAGGCGTCCCGCATAAGTGCGAGAGAGACAGGGCGATGAGAGCGACTCTCGGAATGGGTCTGCAGCGCGGCACGCGGAACAAACTCGCCCATTGCACGCCTTTTGGTGCACTCGCTTTCTTCTCGCCTCTTCATTCTGCGCCTCATTTCCCCGGCTTAGCCAACTTTCGGGCGAGTCCTTCTCGTCGCCCTGTTTCTCTCGCACCCTCACGGCACGCCCCATGAGTGCGAGAGAGACAGAGCGACGAA
>NW_023144628.1:9598384-9636965 GCF_012932325.1 Thrips palmi
AAATTCAAAAATTCCAATGCTAATGTATTCCGCAGTGTTCTGACAATGGAACATCTTTGAAGTCCATCATGTTTAAAAATTTTCTTAGCAGAAAGAAGTCAGTAAATTAATTTTCTGGGGTTGGCAACTATTTTCTCGGCGTCTGCCCCCTTTGCGAAAATCGCGAAGCTGAAAGCGCCAGCAGTCGCGCTTTAAAAACTGCCCCTCCTTGTTGTGGACGTTGAATTTTTTGGGCTTGTTTAAAAAGGGCTATGGTTCTCTAGTCATGTTTTCTTCAATTCTGTGTAATAGTTCTCCCTTAAACGTATCAACACCACGAGGGTTGGTTTGACAAACTTCAAAAACTCGGGGGGGATGGTTTCGAAACGCGGGTGAGTCTTGTTCGAGGAACATGAGCACTGCAAGTCGCGAGGTGGAGCGAAGGGGTCCTAGTGCTAACTGAATCAAAACAAACACTGCGCATGTCCAAAAACACTCCAATCAAGAAGTATTTTTGGGATAGTTCTCCCCGAAAAACTGCGTTCGAACCGCCCCAAATTCTATTGTTGCATCTTGTCTACCTGCAGTCAAAGAAATTTTCATTTCGAACGTTGCTTTTTCAGCTTTTGGAGTAAGCTGTACAGACCCAAAAAGAAGCTCCGCTATTGGTCCGCCCCGGCTCGGCTCCCCCCACTCCCTTTTTTTTCCTTTGACGAGTCGATTTTTGCCATGGAAACGGCGATTTTGGCAGCAAATTTCTAAAAATTTGGCCCCCAAAATTTTTTGACCAGATTTCAACATCAGAATCAGCGTTCAAAGTTCTACTAGTCTGCAAAATCTCTTTAAAAATCGTATAGAAAACTTCCGAAATGCATAAAGGGCCACACAAATCAAATCTCGAGCCGGCTGAGTCCTGGGTATACTATAAGGCTACTTCGTGCCAAAAAACGCTAACGCGCACCGCGCGCGCACGGGGGCGTTTGCAGCAGAGTGTGCGCCTCGTCGCTCTGTCTCTCTCGCACTCCTGCGGAACGCCCCGTGAGTGCGAGAGAGACGGATAGCGGCGTCACGGCATGGCTTCGGAATCCGCTCTCAGGACGCCACGGACAGCGCGGCGTCCCATGCAGGGAGGCTGCGCCTGAGCCGGAGGCACCGCCGCCCCCGCGACAGAGAAGAGAGGAGAGAGAGAGAGAGAGAGAGAGAGAGAGAGAGAGGAGAAAAGAGAGAGAGAGAGAGAGAGAGAGAGAGAGAGAGGGAGAAGAGAGGGGGGAGGGAGAGAGAGGGGAGAGAGAGAGAGAGAGAGAGAGAGAGAGAGAGAGAGAGAGAGAGCGCCAGCGCAGCGCCCAGGCGAACCAAGCAAACGCGACTCACTCACAGTGCCGCGGCAGAGCCACGGTCCCTAAATGGCCTCGCTTTGTCTCGCGCTGCTTCCCCCGCGCGAGGGAGAGAGAGATAAAGAAAAGAAGGTAAAAACTAGAAAGGGAGCGCGCCTAACGAGTTGGCCGTTGTTATTCGCATCGCGGGTGCTTATCAAGGTGCCGTTGCTTATTGCTCGGCTCGCGTCACTTGTTGCTGGGGTCGCAAAGTCACAGAGTCATAGGGGTGGTGACCTGGCAGGGGGGGGGTACAGGTTGGGCCAGAAGACCGGTGGAGGCAGCTGGAATTCTGGACAGGTTTTTAGCTCCAGACGCCAAACCACGCTAAACAGACCCTATACACGATTGGAGGGTTTCGATCCGCTGCGTCCTGTCCACCATAGCGACAGGAGATCTGAAGCTGTCAGTGGCGATGCCCCCGCCCGCCCCGTAGCTCTCACTGCGGCCGCCCGAGGCGACCAAAACCACGGTGGACCAATGGCCAATTAGCTAATGGTGTTGACGGGACGCAGCGCATCAGGTGCGGGAGGCCGGGGCGGGGGGCACACTGCATCGGCTCTCGGTTTCTGACTGCCTGACTGCGTCCGACTGCAACCACGCGGCGCGGCAGCGCAGCCGGGCGGTTCAGGCGGTCGAGGCCCGCACCGCGCGGAGCGCCCGCGCAAGTCGGGATAGGCAACCCAGCACGCACGGGTGTGCGACGGGCCCACCCTCGACGCCGGTTACCATTACCATTACGGGCCAGACCACAACTGATCGTATGCCGTTTCGGGCCCGGCCCGCCTGCACTGCAAAACGAGACATCGCCGTCCTTAGGGTGACACGTTATAACAGCGGAGAAGAACCTCACGCCCCTCCTCTGCTGGGAGTCGAACCCTAGCCCCTGCGCGTGATCATGATTTCCTCGGGATGCCACAGTGTGGAGCCAGGAGTGGGACCTGCTATGTACTCTCTAGAATCAGCGGCGGCTGAGCGCGCAGAGGCGTCGACCCGCAACTTCAGGGGCAAGGGTTCGACTCCCAGCAAATTGGGCCAGCTATGTAGCCATAGCCAGCCACCGCAGCCACGAGCCATCGGGCCGTCTCTTCGTCTTGGCCGTCCTCTTAATGGGATGGTGCACTGCAGACTGATTCCGAGAGTCGTTTTCGTCGCTCTGTCTCTCTCGCACCTACACGGGACGTCCGATGAGTGCGAGAGAGACAGAGCGACGCAAACGACTCACGGAATCGGTCCGCTGGCAACTCGAATGCGTCTAGTGACCCGGGCCGCGGGCCGCCATACGTCTTCATTGGCTGCGCGCAGCGCTGGCCACGCCCAGTGCAACAGAAGACCCGCGCCGGCCGCCAAAACCCTAGATGCGTTTTGAGCTCCCGATTCGCTAAACAAGACTCCAACCGACCGTGTGACCCCACCAATGGATTCCTCGTTCGGAGAGCGATTCATTGGTGGGGTCACACGTTCGGTTCGAGTGCTGCAGCGAGTCAGACTCGGCTGTTTTCCGCCAGTCCGTTGCTGGCTCACAGTGGGCCAGAGAACCCAGTGGAGGCGGCCAAAATTCTAGACGCGTTTTGAGCTTCAGAGTCGCTAAATGGGACTCGAACCGAACGTGTGACCCCACCAATGGATTGCTCTCCGAACGAGGAATCCATTGGTGGTGGGGTCATACGCTCGGTTCGAGTCCCATTTAGCGTCTGGAATTTGGGCCGCCTCCACCGGTCTTCTGGCCCACTGGCTGCACTGTTTGCCCCGGCCCTTGTCTCACGCAGCCCCTTCTCGGCCTGCTTGTCGTGCTGCAGGTGAGGACGGCGTCGGCGAGTCCGGCCTGTTCCCGGACGGCGTGGGGCTGCTGTCCCGGCTGTCCCGGCAGGGCCGGTCCGGCGGCATCTCGTCCGCCGCGGGCTTGGCCGGCATGGCGCCCTTCTGGCCGCTGCGTCACCCCGCCCTGGAGGCGCGTCTGGACGCGCGCAAGCGGCACCGCGACGCGCCCGGCTTCCTGCACCCCGTGGTGCGCTTCGTGCAGCCGCTGTCCTTCAGCGAGCTGGGCGGCCCCTACGGCGGCGGGCCCCTCGGCGGCGACGGCTGGGCCGACGAGCCCGCCAGGCCCCTGCTGGACAACTTCATCCGAGGTGAGCGGGCCGGCATGCGTCACTTCGTCGTCCGCGTCGTCAGGGAGTCGGTGTCAGTGAACCCGACTTACTTTTGGCTTGATTTGTGGAACACGCCGATTCACAACAGGGAAGGATGTTTGTGTTCCGGGGATGTCGCTGCCTGGGGGACGTCCATATACTACACGTCCGGTCCGGGGCACAGTGGGCCAGAAGCCGGTGGAGGCGGCCAAAACTCTAGACGCGTTTTGAGCTCCAGAGTCGCTAAATGGGACTCGAATCGACCGTGTGACCCCACCAATGGATTCCTCGTTCGGAGAGCAATCCATTGGTGGGGTCACACGTTCGGTTCGAGTCCCATTTAGCGACTCTGGAGCTCAAAACGCGTCTAGAGTTTTGGCCGCCTCCACCGGCTTCTGGCCCACTGTGCGGGGGAGGGGAGTCTGTGACTGGGCGCACGGTTCTATACTAAATGAAAACATTGGAAGGTTTTCCAGGGCCCTCAGGTAGGGAGGGGTCAAAAAGTGGCCTAAACTAGGGCACGTAGTATATGGACGTCCCCCTAAGGTCATTTGGAAGATAGGTCGGAGCAACCGAGATGCATGCTGGGAGACCGCCCACCTGCCTGCCAGCCTCCCTGCCGGCTTGCCCGGTCCCCCAGCATGCATCTCGGTTGCTCCGACCTAACTTCCATCCGAAAGGAAAGTGGTGGAGATGTGAACGATTGATTTATTCATTCCGTGAAAAAAATTTTTAAAGAGGAGGTTTTCCATCGAGGGGGTAACGACTTCGGGAATCCGGCTGACAGCAAATTGGTAATCCGTAATCCGGATAACCCGAAATTTTGAGGTAATCCGGGAAAATTTTGAGTTAATCCGGGGTAATCCAGCTAAATCCAAAGGTAATCCAGGAATTTTTTTGTTGTAATCCGGAGGTAATTAGGGGGTAATCCGGGGTAATCCGAGGTAATCCTTAATCCGGCTGACACGAAATGTACCAGTCGTTACCCCCTCGTTCTCCATAGTAAAAGTTATCTTGGCGGAGCCACAGCGCCCGCCGACCTAAAATTCTTAGACTGATTCCCGGAAAAACCATGTAGAAAATTACACACTCACCGGGTATCGAACCTCGAGTCCTCGGATCCAAAAGCCGATGCCTCTACGCTCTCGGCCACCATGACACGAGCTAACGGACGTTGACCGTGTTGCAGACACCCCGCTGGACAAGGCGCGGCCGCTGACCGCCGAGGAGCTGATCCGCGCGCTGCAGGAGAAGCAGATGAGGCAGTCCGAGGAGGCGGGCTCCAAGGCCAGCGCGCTGCGCTTCGGCGGCATGATGGGCAGGAAGAAGTAGGCGGGGCCGAGAGGCGGCCCGACTTCGGTCCTTCAGTTCCCTTCCACCTTCCTTCACTCATTTCGAGAATCAAAAGACTCTTCTGTACTAACTAATGTAGAGTGTAACATTATTACCATTTATTGTTGTTGTTCGCTTCGATTAGATAGTCCCTGTTGTTTTTTCAATTACTGTGAACTGCGACCGTCCCTCCGCGGAGGACCAATAATTAAACGCGGCGCGTTCTCTGTTTCTGTCTATCTCTCTCTCTCTCTCTGCGCCGCGAGTCGCCGCAGAACCATGCTGTAAGAGGAGGACAGACTTTTCCGGAGTGAAATGACCTCAACCTGTAACAAACACCAGGATCAAAGCATGTCGTCTTCTATTTTTAATAAAATATCAACATCCACGGCGAAGTGTGTGTCTTCTTCATTTTACCACACCAACTCTTCCATGAGGGGGGCAAAAGATTCCCTACGCAGAACGAGTGTCGCAAAAAGCCACTCGCTTCTTGCAACGAATTTCAGTCTCGGCTTGGGTTTTTACTTGGCCTTCTCTTAAAAATTAAACTTTTACTTTAGTTTTCTTTATTATTTTTATTTTTTGAGGGGGGACGGAGTCGTTGTGAAAGTGACCCGATTCCTGTCACGTGGTCTTTCCCGAAGCCACGAGGTCGTCACCCTGCCCAGCCCCGTCCACGGCGACCACAGTGAGGCGGCAGAACGTGTCAGCTGCGCGCGGCCATTCAGAAGAGAGTCGTTTCATCGCTCTGTCTCCGTCGCACCCACGGAGCCCTCTGAGGGTGCGAGAGAGACAGAGCGACCGACCGTTCTTTCTTGGATCACACGGCAGCGCTGCATGCGGAACCGAAGCGCGCGCTCCGCAGACTGATTCCGCGGGGCTCTTCTATCTCTCTCCTCCACGCGACGTTCTGCGGAGGTGCGAGAGAGACGGAATCACTCTGCAGGCCGACCACCCCGCCGGGATCACGTCGGGACACTCGATAGGGCGGTCCTGGAGGACCCAGAGGGCCAGAGGGCGGCCCCACAGTGGGCCGGAAGACCGGTGGAGGCGGCCAAAACTCGACGCGTTTTGAGCTCCAGAGTCGCTAAATGCGACTCGAAACGAACGTGTGACCCTGCCTATGGATTGCTCTCCAAACGAGGAATCCATTGGTGGGGTCACACGCTCGGTTCGAGTCGCATTAAGCGACTCTGGAGCTCAAAACGATCTAAAGTTTTGGCCGCCTCCACCGGTCTTCCGGCCCACTGTGCGCCACTGGCCGCCGGACGGCCTGACACACACTCACCGCCAGCGGGGCCGGCGGGCCGGCGGGGCGGCAGGCCCGTCGCACTTAGCGTGGGCCCCACCCACGCCGCGCCACTGAAAAAAGTGAGAGAGAGCGTCGGTCACCCCTTCCCTTTGGACACAGCAGTAGTTTCTCGCGTTCTTCTCTTTAAAAATGTGCAAAGCGATGCCCGAAAAACACCCAACCCCATTCTGTCTCGAGGTATAAATGAACTACGAGCGGTCCCTTATCAGGCACGTGTGCTCGGCCGGGCGGACGGGCGGTGTCCGCAGCGCGGTAGTACAGTGCTCCCGGTGCCGCGTCGACGGCGTCCTGCCCCCCGTCGTGGCGCCTACCGCCGCCGCCGACGCCGTCGTCGTCGTCCTGGTGAGGAAGGAAACAACGGGCACGATCCGTGTCGTGTGCCGCGAGGCCTTGGCCATGGCGCCGAGCGGGCCGGGCCGCGGCGAGCCGAGCAGCCAGCCAAGCAGCCAGCCAAGCAGCCAGCAGCCGGGACGGCCGCGACACCCAATAGGTACGTACCGCCGCGCCGCAGACTCCGGAGCTTCAGAGTCGCGGCGCGGGCGCGTGTTGCTCAGTCACTCCGTCACGCACTTTGTCACCACGTCACTTTGTCACTCCATCTCTGAGCCACTCTGTCACTCCTTTACTTAGTTAGGCACTTTGTCATCACGTTATTGTGTCACCACGTCACTTTGTCACTCCATCTGAGTCACTCCTTTTAGTCAGGCACTTTGTCACCGCGTCACTTCGTTTCCACACCACTGTGTCAACACGTCACTTTGTCACTCCTGTCACTGCGTGAAGTCACTCCGTCGCCACGTCACGTCGCGGCGTCACCGCGTCACGGCGTCGCTCCGGCTGGCCGCGGTCAGTTATCAACGTATCGTGTTTTGATAGCGCTTTGTGGCTGCTGCCGCGCTGCCGCGCCGCCGCGCTGCCGCGCCGCCGCGCTGCCGCCACCACGTGGTCCACGGCGTTGGCGTCTTGGAGGCGGAACGCGGCGGAACGCGGCGGGACGGCGGACAAGGGCCAAACCAGTCAGGTGCGAGCGGGGCAAGGCTGGCAAGGCTGGCAAGGCTGCAGGGAGAGAGGCCCGGGGGACCGCCGCGCCCTGCCTGCCTGCGCCCCGCCGAGCGAGGCGCCGCCGCTCCGCCGCCCCGCCACGCGGCGCGCCGCGCGGTCCGGGGCTCAAACTGCAGACAGGGCCCCGGCACCACAGGCCGCGCCGGCGACGTCCCAGTCCAGTCGCGATTTCTCTCACACCCGAATCGGCGGTGCGGCCACTCTGCCACAGGACACGGGCCGCGCCCCGCCCCGCCCCGCCCCGCCCCGCCGCGCAGTACCCGCAGTGTGCATACAGCCTCTCCCGTCGATGTGGACGCCGCGGAGCCGTTTTCAGGCTTATTATTGCCACTCGAGGAGGACGACAGTGCGTTGCTGGCACCGGCACGGCGGCACGGCGGCCGGGACCGCGACGACCACGGATAGGGTGAGCAGCGAGAGCAGCGTGAGCGGAGACAAGGACGCCGTCGGTGGCGTCATAGTGGACCGGAAGACCGGCGCCGCCGGCGAAGGCTTTCGACGCGTTTTGAGCTCCCGAGTCGCTAAACGGGACTCGAACCGAACGTGTGATCCCGCCAATGGATTGCTCTCCGAACGAGCAATCCATTGGTGGGGTCACACGTTCGGTTCGAGTCACATTTAGTGAAGCTCGAAACGCGTCTAGAATTTTGGCCGCCTCCACCGGTCTTCTGGCCGACTGTGTGACTCTCTCGCATCCCTGTGGACCACTCCATGGGTGCGAAAGAGACAGAGCGACGAAAGCACTGTTCGTAATCAATCTGCTGGTAGGGCGCACGGACGGTGCCGGGTGGACTGCCCACAATGTCGGAGTGACCCTGACGCGCGGTAGCGCCGGGTGCAGGCCTAGCTGCCCTAGCCTATCGCAGCAGACTGATTCCGAGAGTCGTTTTCGGCGCTCTGCCTCTCTCGTATCTGCAGGGAGCGCCTCATGAGTGCGAGAGAGACAGGGCGTCAAAGACGACTCTCTGAATCAGTCTGCAGTGCGGGTGGCTTATCTGCACGCACCGGCATCGTGGACTCTGCGGGGTGGCTGGGCAACGCAGGGCAACGGCGCAGCAAAGACTCTGTGCAGGCCGTGTGTGAGAGTGCGTGCGTGAGTGCCGTGCCAGTACAGTACTGAAGTTAGCAGAGTAATCAATGAAGTAAGAGAGGGGGGCTGTTTCGCTCCGTGGAAACAACTCCCCCAACCCGCAGAATGACAGAGAAAACTGGTTGAAAATGCGCTGGAATGCGGGGACTCGAACGTGGGTCCCTCGGGTCGGGGATCGGTGTCTCTACTCCCTCGGCCGCAGAGGCCCTGCCCTGCAGCCCAACCTTGAAGGAGAGGCGAGGGCAAGGACCGACTTGTTAAAATGTCTGCAGGAAAATGGAGGCTTTAACTGAGAGCGTCTTCCTTCGTGAGGAACGGAACCATGATTATTTCGAGCGGGAACGCGCCCTTCCTATGAGGACTGAGCAGTGTCTCAGTTGTTCGGAAAGCTCGGCGCCAAACCGCGCCGCAGTGGCGACGTTGTTTTGATTCCCTTAACATTCCTTGCCGTGCATAAGTGAGTGGCTGGGGTGCGTTGCACTCCGGCACCGTCTACAGGCAACACCGGCCAGCCAGCCAGCAGACTGACTCCGAGAGTCGTCTTCGTCGCTCTGTCTCTCTCGCACCCTTACGGACAGCCCCATGAGTGTGAGAGAGACAGAGCGACGAAGACGACTCTGGGAGTCAGGCTGCTGGTCCGGCTGCTGCTTTAGCCGGTACGGCTTCAGCCGTTCACTGACCTCGCACAAAGCGGCAAAGCGGTCCTGCCGAGCGATTCAGAAGAGTCGTCTCGTCGCTCTGTCTCTCTCGCACTCATGGGGCTGTCCGTAAGGGTGCGAGAGAGACAGAGCGACAAAAACCGATCCTCTGAAGGTGTTATTTGCCGCGTCTTCGTCCACAACGCCCAGGGGGGGCTGCTCAGCGATTCCGAAGGAACGTTTTGTCGCTCTGTCTCCCTCGCACCCCCCCTACGGCACGCCCCATGAGTGTGACAGAGACAGAGCGACGTCCCTTCGGTCGCTGGACTGAGCGTCGCGCAGGCAGACGCGCGCGTCCGTGGGACAAACATGTTTCTCCAGCGACGCTGCGTTTCTTTTTGTGTGTGCTTGCGTACGCGTGTGTGTGCTCAGCCTACGGTAAACTGTGGCTTACTTCCGCGAGTTGGGACGCTGGAACCGAACTCACGGAGGAACAAGGATGGATTTAAAGAGGGGTAAGGCCTTTTCGCCCTCGTTTGGCCGCTGCAACGCCGCCTGGAAGGCAGTGGCGGATCCAGAGTCAGCCCAAGGGGGGGGACAAAGTAGCACTTTTTGCCTACTTACAGGGGCAAATCGGTGCTTTTTGCCTACCTTTCAGGCGGCTATCTAGGGGTCAAGGGGGGGGGGGCAATTGTCCTTTGCCCCCCCCCCCCCTGGATCCGCGCTTGCTGGAAGGTAGGCAAAATGCTCAACGTGTCCAAAAGCCATCGCATTGTCCCTGTAAGTAGCCAATAAGCGCAGCTTTGCCCCTCCCTCAGGCCGATTCTGAATTCCAATGTGGATTGCCCTCCGAACGATGAATCGACTGGTGCCATCATAGGTTCAATTCGAGTTCTTCGAGAGGAAATAGAACTCGGACGGTGTGCAGTGTCTGTCTGGGCTGCCACCCTGCCGATAGGCCACAGCCTCATGAGTCTTGGAAAAGCTAGGACGCAGCGGCCCAGCCGGGGCTGCACCAGCAAAAAAAGCAAGCTATCTCTATCTCTCTCTCTCCAAGGCAGCGCGAGGGCATGGCCAGGGTTAGGGTTATTCCGCCCTTATTGGGGGATGAGAGTATAGAGAGCCGTTCAAGGCGCCGCGCCCATTGGTATAACCGGTGTAGTTTGCACGCAGGCGGGCGGACGGGGCCGTGGCCTTTTTATGGCGTACTCCCCTTCGACGCCCACAAACCTACGGCCTCGGCCAGCCCGACGGCCAGCGCGATGGCCGCGGCCAACGCGACGGCCACCTCCACACGGCGACGGCCTCGGCCACCACGACGGCCACGACCACCACGACGGCCTCGGCCACCACGACGGCCACGGCCACCACGACGGCCACGGCCACCACGACGGCCACGACTACCACGACGGCCACGGCCACCACGACGGCCACGACTACCACGACGGCCACGGCCACCACGACGGCCTCGGCCACCACGACGGCCTCGGCCACCACGACGGCCACGGCCACCACGACGGCCACGGCCACCACGACGGCCACGACCACCACGACGGCCACGGCCACCACGACGGCCACGGCCACCACGACGGCCACGACTACCACGACGGCCACGGCCACCACGACGGCCTCGGCCACCACGACGGCTACGGCCACCACGACGGCCACGGCCACCACGACGGCCACGGCCACCACGACGGCCACGACCACCACGACGGCCACGGCCACCACGACGGCTACGGCCACCACGACGGCCACGGCCACCACGACGGCCACGGCGCGTGCGACAGCAAGTGCGACGGCCTCGTACAGTGCCACAGATCGGACACCGCCGCGACCACCTCCACAGTGCCACGAACCGATTTCCTGGTCCGCCCTTTACCCCGCAGCGTTTGTTGACGCGTTCCTGTTCGCCGACAAATATTATGGTGGCGTCGTTGCCCCTCGCCTCCTCGGTGGCTAGGTCATGGACTCGGTGGGACCACTGCCAACGGACGGATGGCACCGCGGCACCGCACCTTGCTCAGGGCCACGGAGCCAACGGTCCACGCGAGCGTCCAGTTCGCGGTTCCGCGCTGTTTGTTTCTCGTCGTGTTTTTTTCTTTTGTCATTTTTGCGAAACGTTTCTACTTTATTTTTACAGGACGCCGCTGATGCCGCCCAGGAGCACGGCAGGTTTTGAGAGATGACCCTGAGGTAAATATGCCATATTGCCCGCACGCCGCGCGCGCGCGTGTGTGTGTGTGTGTGAGAGAGAGAGAGAGAGAGAGAGAGAGAGAGAGAGAGAGTGAATGTGTTTGTGCGTGTGTGTATGTTTGTGTGTGAGTGAGTGCGTGTGAGTGCGTGGAGTGAACCACGGCCTCCGTGGCGGGTAGTGACTACGGATTCACGACCTGGCCGACGACGTGCCGGTAACGGACCAACTCGCACCGATGTGACTTCTCAGACCCTCCTCCCCCCCCCCCCCCCTGTTTTTCCTTCCTTCCCTCTGTGCCGCACTGTGCGCACTGGAAGAGAAATCTCGAATACACCGCATTTACGTGTTAGTACAGTGTGTCTCCGCTGCGGGGGTCCTTGCTTCGTCGTCCGACCGACCGCTCGCGACGCGGGAGCGTGTGGGTCCTACTTTGGAACGGTCTGCATACCGATCCGGAACAGTGCTTTCTTTCGCGTCGCTCTATCTCACTTGCACTCATGTATTGATTGATAGTCGCTGAATGGGACCCGAATCTTCCGTGTGACCCCACCAATGGATTGCTCTCCGAACGAGGAATCCATTGATGGGGTCACACGTTCGGTTCGAGTCCTGTTTAGCGACTCTGGAGCTCAAAACGCGTCTGGAGTTTCAGCCGCCTTTACCGGTCTTCTGGCCCACTGTGCGGCGCTTTCATGTAAAAACTCCATGACTGCGGCTCGAGTCGAGCGCAGCAAAACGCGTGTAGCGTTTGATCCCACGAGAGCGGCGCGGCGTTCGCGACGGCACGGCACGGCACGGCACGGCCGGGCGTGGAAAGTGCCGCCGCGGTGCGCCTCGTGTCACGTGGTGTGCCGCACCGCCAGCCTGACGTGTAGCTTGACGTGTAGCTTGGCTTGGCCCTGCTTGCAGCGACGGGCCGCCGCCGGGAACACGCAAGGATGACGAGGACGGCGAGGACTGCGGGAAGAAGCTGTCGCTGCGACCAGTGCTGCCGCAGGTTGGTATCGCCGCGGGTTGCGACCGCACAGTGGGCCAGAAGACCGGCGGAGGCGGCCGACGCGTTTTGAGCTCTAGAACCGCTTAGCAGGACTCGAACCGAACGTGTGACCCCACCAATGGATTCCTCGTTCGGAGAGCAATCCATTGATGGGGTCACAGGTTCGGTTTGAGTCCCATTTAGCGACTCTGGAGCTCAAAACGCGTCTAGAGTTTTGGCCGCCTCCACTGGTCTTCTGGCCCACAGTGGACCGCCCACCGCGCACTCCTTCGGTCACTCCCCAAGACGCGCCACCATCCTCTCCGCTTTGTTAAATGGTACAATATCGTGTCGTTTGTGAACCTCAAGTTCCAGTGTTGACAGAAAAGGAGGCGGAAAGGAGGCCAAACACACCGGCGTGCGGCGGGCTGTATCTCCTCCAGTCTACAGGGCGATTTCTCGTCGCGGTTGTTGAAGAACTGCCTAAGGAGCAAGCAGACAGATTTCGCAATCATGGAGCGTCCCTTATAGATGCGAGAGAGACAGAGCGACGAAAACGACTCTCGGAATCAGTCTCAAGGGGAAGTTACAGCCCGGCTGCACACCGGTGTGTTTAGCGCTCCTTTTTGCCCACTTTTCTGCCAACACTGTTCGAAGGTTGACGCGGGGCGTCAAAGCTTTTCGCTGCGGTCGCGAAAATTTATCCCTCCGTAAAAAACGGCGTTCTGGCATCATGGTCGTGTTGTTGTTGTTTTTTTTGCAGGACTCTCGCGCCGAATGCGTTCTTCCTCCGGACGCCTTCCTTCCTTTTCGCGAAGGAGGCGAGGCCGGAAGTAAAACTGTTTGTGTTTCCGGTGTAGATCGCGGCGTGCATCGCCGCCAACAGCTTCTACCTGCCCGACGGCGCGGTGCTGGGCTACTCGGCCATCCTCATCCCGCAGCTGGAGCTGCCCGACAGCGAGATCACGGTCACCAGGCTGCAGACGGCATGGCTCAGTGAGTAGCGACTTGCAGTGTATGGGCCTTACAGTGAGGCGCCCAAAGGCCGGCGCGAAGGCCGTTGCACTGCACAGTGGGCCAGAAGACCGGCGGAGGCGGCCGAAATTCAAGACCACGTTTTGAGCTCCAGAGTCGCCAAATGGGACTCGAACCGAGCGTGTGATCCCACCAATGGATTCCTCGTTCGGAGAGCAATCCATTGGTGGGGTCACACGTTCAATTCGAGTTCTGTTCAGCGACACTGGAGCTCAAAACGCGTCTAGAACTTTGGCCGCCTCCACCGGTCTTCTGGCCCACAGTGCACTGTTACGAAGAGTCTGGCGACTTTGTCTGCTAATCCCCACCGGAAGTTTTTCCGCGCGCGCAGTTGGTAAACCTAGCCTAGCGGCCGAACCGCCAATTACCTCCAGCTGGCGAGGGGGCAAGCACTCGCCAAATCTTGTGTACACGCCCAGCCAAGTTGTAGAGCGCACTTGGTAATTTTCTTAAAAGGGCGCTTGGTATCTTAAGCGCACTTGGTACTTTTTAAACACGCTTTTTTTTTTAAAGATCGCACTCGGTGTTTTTTAAAGCGCACTTGGTATTTTTCAAGTCGCAAGAGTCTATGTCGAATTCCAGCGTAGTTCAGGGGGCGTGAGGTGCGAACAGATGGTGGGGTGGGGTGTCCCATGAGTGCGACAGAGACAGAGCGATGATACGAAAAGCGACTCTTGGCGTAATCAGCTGGCGGAGGCGGCGTCTCGCGCGCCGAGAAAAGTAGCAATTTGTCGTGACTCGACTCACGTGTGGGTGGGCACGTGCAGCGCAGCCAGTTTCGATCCTGATCGATCTTTTCCTCTCGATCTGCTAATCGAAACAGGAAAAAGAGGAAGAAAATGCAAGGGGTTACCCACTCTGGTAATCGTGTGTACACTTCGTCCGGTAATCATTGGTAATCACATACCAAAACTGGCTAGATTCGCCGTTTTTATCGGATTTTGGGGTTTTTCTTATGAAATAAGGCCAAAATGCTCTTAGCTGGCCAAAATTATGGAGTTTTTTGAGTATGTTTGTAGGTAATCACTGGTAATCAGTAATCCTGTGTACACTCCTGAGCTGAGTGGTCAACCCCTTGAGAAAATGGGAGGCGAGGGCGACATCAAAGTCGGCGCGCGAACGCCAATTAGAAGACGGACTGTACAAACGTCGGTCTTTGACTGTCAGTGAGCGCCTTTGACGATCTTTGTCGATCTTTGACGCGCGACGCACTTTGGCACGCTTCACCTGCACAGCACGGCGTGGCTCGGCTCCCCCGCCTTTGCAGTCCTAAGTCGCGTTCTTACGGCCGGGGGAGGAAAAAAGGAAAAAGGAAAAGGAGGCAGCCTTCCAGCGAGGAGAACTGGTACAGTCGAAATAAGGGTAATTTTGACGTCACTCTGACGTCATTTTCAACTGCTGGGACCGCGGTATCTCCTCGTTGAGACAGCCCATCGTGAAATGATGCAAAAATTCTCCGAAATGCGCTGGGGTTGTTTACGCGTGTGTTTACGCATCAAACAGTGTTGTTGTTATTGTTGTTGTTGCTGCTGCTGCCGCAGCGTGCGGGGAACGCGAGGCGCGGTACACAGTGGGCCAGAAGACCGGTGGAGGCGTCCAGAGTCGCTAAATGGGACTAGAACTGAACTGAACTGTTGTTGTTTTCGCAGCGTCCCTGATGATGCTGGTGGTGCCGGTGGGCGAGGCGGTGGCCGTGCTGCTCATGGAGCGCTGGGGCCGAGTGCGCGCGCTGCAGCTCGCCCTGGTGCCCTTCGTGATGGGCTCCGTCGTCATCGCCGTGGCCGACTCGTTCGACCTCATCCTGGTCGGCAAGGTGCTCGTCGGCGTCTCGCTGGGTGAGGTTCACCAACTACGTAACACCGGCGCGCCGGCACAGTCGTTAAAGAAGGAGAAGAAGAAGAAGAAGAAAGAGGTCAAAACGCGCGCGGAGAATCTCGATTTCGGACTGCCCCTATAACGGGACCGGGAGTGGCCCGGCCAGACGACGCGCCAGGCTATTTTTAACCGGCGAGGTTCCCGAACCTGTCGCGACGCCGCCGCGCGCCAAACCTGGTTTCAGGTTTGTGGCATTGCCTGTTTGTGTGGGCAGGATGCAGCCCCGGCGTTGTAAACCGTCTCGCTTTCTCTTCATTGGATAAGAAGCGGTGTCCTCCTCGTCCTCGTCCTCTTCCTCGCGATCGCACTGCCCCGCACTGCCCCGCACTGCCCGGCACTGCCGCGCTGGCGTGGGTGTGTCGCGCTCCAATTTTGAAAACGGAAAGTTGGACTTTTGTGTCTGTTGTCACTCTGCGGTCGCTAAACGGGACTCGAACCGATCGCGTGACCCCACCAATGGATTGCTCTCAGAACGAGGAATCCATTGGTGGGGTCACACTATCGGTTCGACTCCTTTTTGGCGACTCTGGAGCTCAAAACGCGTACAGAGTTTTAGCCGCGTGCACCGGTCTTCTGGCCCACTGTGATCCGCCCCCGCCCCTGCGCCACACACACGGTGGCTGGCCTCTCGAGCGCGAGTTTTATAGCCCCTTGATGAAAGTGTGTAAATCCAAGCAACGAAATAAAGGCACGGCTTCGCGGCCTGTGCCGCTCCCTCTCCCTCCCCGGCGTGCTCTAAATGTCACGCGGTGGATTCAATTAATACGTCAAGATTTCAGTTCCGGCCGACTGGAAACGAAACCGCAAGGCAACCGCGTGAAGGCGAGTCAGGCAGTGACGCTATCGACCGCCGTGAAATTTGGTGCGATTGCTTTTAGACAGGAGGAGGGCCCCAAAAAACGAGCTGCATGCGGGGGCGCGCTCAGACTGCTTCGAGGCGGCCAGGGCACGCCCCCGACGCCGTGCGCCCCCCGCTCCGTCTCTCTCGCACCCCGCCGGGCCGCCCCCTGAGTGCGAGAGAGACAGAGACAGCCTCCTGCCGCGCGACGCCACACAGTGGGCCAAAAGACCGGTGGAGGCGGCCAAAATTCCTGGTGCGTTTTGAGCTCCAGAGTCGCCAAATGGGACTCGAACCGAACGTATGACCCCATCAATGGATTGCTCTCCGGACGAGGAGTCCATTGGTGGGGTCACACGTTCGGTTCGAGGCCTGTTTAGCGACTCTGGAGCTCAAAACGCGTCTAGAGTTTTGGCCGCCTCCACTGGTCTTCTGGCCCACTGTGCGCCACAGCCCAACTTGCTTCGGAGTTCCCGGAGCTGGAGCAATTAGCTGCATGCAAAAACAATGCGCCCTGCGGACGACAGTCTGGCCGCCAGCTCGGCCTGCCCCGCCTGATTCCAGAGGATCGCCTCGTCGCTCTGTCTCTCTCGCACCCCTGCGGTGCGCCCCACGAGTGCGAGAGAGACAGAGGCGACGAAGAATCCTTTGCAATCAGGCACCTGCCCCGCGCCCACCAGTCGCGCAGTCCGACGCGCGATTTCTCGGAACGGCGCCGTCGTCGCATCTCTCGATCGCCATTGAAAGCACGCCGCCACACTGCCAGTCGGACGGCGCGACCAGCGTCGCTCCGTCTCTCTCGCACCCCAGCGGGACGCCCTGCGAGTGCGAGAGAGACGGAGCGACGCTCTCTCGGGATCCGAGGTGTAATCATTACACCAATCAGTCACGATCGGACGCACGCGCGCCTCCGCGACGGAGCCGAATGGACGGATCGTCTTTCTATTCTTTGCCTCGGCCGGCCTTGCCCGGCCTTGCCTGTCCTGTTGCAGCCGTGGGGACCAGCCCGGCCTCCATCTACGTCACGGAGGTGGCGCGGCCCGACCTCAGGGGGGCGCTCATCACCGCGGGGCCCCTCATCGGGGCGGCAGGTAAGCCCCAGCAGCAGGGGAGGGGAGGGGAGGGGAGGAGGAGGCAGCGAGGGGTGCCGTCCGGCGCGGCGCGATCAAGTGATGCAGCTTGCCAGACGTTGGGTCAGAAGACCGGCGCAGGCGGTCAAAATCCCGAACGCGTTTTGAGCTCCAGAGTCGCTAACTGGGACTTGAACCGAACGTGTGACCCCCACCAATGGATTGCCCTGCGAACGAGGAATCCATTGGTGGGGTCACACGCTCGGTTCGAGTGCTGTTCAGCGACTCTGGAGCTCAAAACGCGTCTAGAATTTTGGCCGCCTGCGCCGGTCTTCTGACCCACTGTGGAGCGGGGAGGTGAGGGAGGGGTAGGGAGGGAAGGGGGCGACCAAGGGTGCCGGCTGGCGCGATCAAGCGCTGCAGCTTGCCAGGGTGCTTGTGAAGCGCCCGCAGTACGGAGGATAGGCCACCCGCCGAGCACGGCTGTTGTGCGGGGGTTGCCTACCCCCGACTTGACAGGCGGACAAGCAGACCCATGGCCAGCGCCGGGATTTCGGCCGCCTCCGCCGGTCTTCTGGCAAATCCACTGTGAGGCGGGAGGAAGGTCCAGCATTGGTGTCCGTCAGTCGGTCCATTCCATTCCTCGGCGCCGCGGCGCGGGGGCGGCATTCTTCCGCCTTGTACTGCCACAGGCTCCCGCCTGACCTTCGCGGCGTGGCGCGGCGTGGCCGTGGCAGTCAACGCAGCGGCGGCGAAATCGTAATCGGGGAACGCCATGCACGCCGGCCCGGCGGCCCGGCCAGCCCAGCCAGGGCCCAGTCAAGTGAACAGCCGATTGGTCTTGCAATAGGTCATTAAAAATCCCCCCGGCCGGCGGGGCGGCCGGCTGCGGCTTTGCCGCGGCGGAACTGGCAAGAGCGCGACGCTTTTCGAGCGGCGGCGCGACGCCCCGCGACGCCCCGCGACGCGCGGATCGAAACAAAAAACACGACTATGAGCTGACGCCATTCAAGCCGGTCAAAATTACGAGCTCGCCATTCTTGGGCGCGACTCGCCGTTTCCTGGAAATTTTCATCGGTGCGCGGGCGGGACGGCGGGACAAAGGCGGGAGACGGGAGAGGGTGGGGTCCCGGCGGGTCACAGTGGGCCAGACGACCGGTGGAGGCGGCCAAAACTCTAGACGCGTTTTGAGCTCTAAAGTCGCTAAATGGGACTCGAACCGAACGTGTGACCCCACCAATGGATTCCTCGTTCAGAGAGCAATCCATTGGTGGGGTCACACGTTCGGTTCGAGCCCTGCTAAGCGACTCTGGAGCTCAAAACGCGTCTAGAGTTTTGGCCGCCTCCACCGGTCTTCTGGCCCACTGTGCGGGTCCCGCGGGAGCGTCTCGAACCCTTCCCTTTGCCGCAGGGCTTCTGGTGGCGTACGCGGCGGGCGCCGTGGTGGCGTGGCGCGGCGTGTCGTGGTGCTGCTGCGTGGTGGCCGCCGTCCCGCTGCTGCTGCTCACCTTCTGCTGCCCCGAGAGCCCCGTCTGGCTGGTGCAGAACGGGCAGCTGGACAAGGCGGAGCAGTCCCTGCGGCGCCTCGCGCCTGGCGGCTGCAGCAAGGTAAGCCGCGAAGCCGGCAGTCTGATTCCGGATACGCTCCGTCTCTCTCTATCGCACGGCGCAGGCGGCCAAAATTCTAGGCGCGGTTTGAGCTCCATAGTCGCTAAACAGGACTCGAACCGAGCGTATGATCCCACCAATGGATTCCTCGTTCGGAGAGCAATCCATTGGTCGAGTCACACGTTCGGTTCGAGTCCCATTTAGCGACTTTGGAGCTCAAAACGCGTCCGGGATTTTGACCGCCTCCAACGGTCTTCTGGCCCACTGTGCGCCTCGGTCCCCGTTGGAGTACGAGCGAGAGAGGCAGACAGACGAAAAGGCCCGTTGGCAAATCAATCGTCAAGCTTCCCCTCCTGGCGGTAACTGACCTAACATCGGAATCTCTCCGTTCTCCTTGCAGGATGAGTACGCCGCGCGCGAGCTGCAGGCGCTGGTGCTGACGACGCGTCGCCGCGGCGCTGGCTCCGGCGCGTCGGCCGACGG
The DNA here is from genome assembly GCF_012932325.1 of Thrips palmi. Classification (NCBI taxonomy): domain Eukaryota; kingdom Metazoa; phylum Arthropoda; class Insecta; order Thysanoptera; family Thripidae; genus Thrips; species Thrips palmi. Next base: position 9,617,382 of record NW_023144628.1, read on the forward strand.
CTCGGTGCCGACCTGGTGGACGCGGTGCGCGCGCTCCCTCAAGAAGGGCACCGCGGCCATCATGGACGGTCGGGGCTCGCGGCGGCCCCTGTACCTGCTGTGCGTGCTCATGTTCCTGCAGCAGTTCAGCGGCGCCTACGTGCTGCTGTTCTACGCGGTCACCTTCTTCCAGGTAAAGAGACGACGACGACCCCGCCACGCCACCGCAAAATCGGCCCCGTGTTCGTCGTGTTGCGGCGGGACGGCGGCGAGGCTGCATCCGGTCCTGGCGCTTCGCCCGGAGGCTCATTCCGAGAGCCGATCTCGTCGCTCGGTCTCTCTCGCACCTACACGGGGCGGCCCCTGAGTGCGAGAGAGACAGAGCGACGAAAAGGACTCTCGGAATGAGTCTGCTGCGGCGCCTTGTCGCGGGGATTACCCGGAATCGACCGGAGTTACCCGGACGGGCGCGGCGACCGGGACGGCCGGACCGGTGGCGAGGCACGGGGACGCCAGGCGCCAGGCCTTGCCGCCGGGTTTCCGGGCATGGGCTGCCCTCCACCTCGGGCGGAGCTTCCCGTCACGAGCCCCGCCGCGGCACAGTGGGCCAGAAGACCGGTGGAGGCGGCTAAAAGTCTAGACCCGTTTTGAGCTCCAGAGTCGCTAACTGGCGTTCGAACCGAACGTGTGATCCCACCAGCGGACTGCTCTCCGAACGAGGAATCCATTGCTGGGGTCACACGTCTGGTTCGAGCGTCCTACCGACTCTGGAGCTCAAAACGCGTCTGGGATTTTGCCCGCCTCCACCGGTCTTCTGGCCCACTGTGCGCGGAGGCCGCAGGTCGGACGGGATGGGTCTGTTGCCCTTGCCACCCGGCCAAGGCGGGGCGCCCGGCCGAGCCCGGCCCGGTCACCTCGGCTGTGTTTTCGGTTTTCGGTTGGCGGTTTAATTCGCAGTGCGGGGGAAGGGGTAGCAGCAGACGCGGTGCGAAAATCGTCACCCGTGACATTTTGGCGCGCGGCCCGCCTGCGTCCGCCTGCGTCACCGGCCGCGTGCGTGTGTGTGCGCTCGTGTGTGTGGTGTGTGTGTGTGTGTGTGTGTGTGTGTGTGTGTGTGTGTGTGTGTGTGTGTAAGCGCACCGTCGAGGCTTTGGAGGCCCGGCACGCGGTTTCGTCGTCGACGGCGGCCCTTGGCATACCTCCCTCTTCATCGGAGACTCTCGCCTTTTGCGCGGCCCTTGATTAGATCGGGGAAATCGTCGCGTTACAAGGCTGCGCGGAAGCGGACCGAACGGCGACCCTCCCCGGTGCGGTGGCCACCACACAGTGGGCCAGAAGACCGGTGGAGGACGGCCAAAATTCTAGACGCGTTTTGAGCTCCAGAGTCGCTAAACAGGCCTAGAACCTCGCCTAGAACCGAACGCGCGACCTCACCAATAAATTCCTCGCTCTGAGAGCAATCCATTGGTGGGGTCACACGTTCGGTTTGACGGTTTGACCCCAACTTAGCTACTCTGGGGCTCAAAAAGCGTCCGGAATTTTGGCCGCCTCCACCGGTCTTCTGGCCCACTGTGCACGCCCTGCAGAGTGCCGAGGTGGCCGAGATGTTGGAGGAGTAATGGAAACAAGGGAGAGGCGGTGGCCGGGCCTTGGCCGCACTTGCCCGCTCTGTTTTCATTCAGGATTACCTACTCCAGCGGGTTGTTCGCGCTCATTCTAGTCGCGCTTTGTTAACTTGGCCGGCGGAACCGCGCGCACCATGCCCTACAGGTTCGCTACGCGGTGTGCCGGAGGGATATGCAGAATGATTCCGAAGAGAAGAGTCGTCGTGTCGCCGCTCTACACACTAAACTTCTTACGGATACATCATCCTATCTGTATTACGGACATTTTTGTGCAATTGCAATTACGGATAGATTTTGCTTGTAATACGGATGAAATCATCCGTATTACAAAGAGTTTTACGTCCGTACCATACGGATATTTTCGTCTGTATGTTACGGACACGAAAACCTTTGTATTACGGATAAAATCGTCCGTATTACAAGCAAAATCTATCCGTAATTGCAATTGCACAAAAATGTCCGTAATACAGATAGGATGTATCCGTAAGAAGTTTAGTGTGTAGTCTCATGGTCCTTATCGCACTCCTCTCCTCTGAGGTGCCGCCCCCATGAGTGCGACAGAGACAGAGCTACTACCGCACAGTGGGCCAGAAGACCGGTGGAGGCGGCCAAAATTCAAGACGCGTTTTAAGCTCCATAGAGTTGCCCAATGAAACTCGAACCAAACATGTAACCCCACCAATGGATTGCTCTCCGAACAAGGAATCCATTGGTGGGGTCGCACGTTCAGTTCGAGTCCTCTTTAGCGACTCTGGAGCTCAAAACGCGTCTAGACGTGGCCGCCTCAACCGGTCTTCCGGCCCACTGCCTGCCGGCGGCGTTGTCTCTGCGTTGTCACGGCGTTGTGTTGCTTGCAGGACGTGCAGAGCTCCGTGGACGACTACACGGCGGCGGCGCTGGTGGGGCTGCTGCGGCTGGTGATGGCCGTGGTGACGCTGCCGCTGCTGTCGCGCTTCGGACGCCGCCAGCTACTCATCATGAGCGCGGCCGTCATGTGCGCGTCCATGCTCACGTCGGGGTTCTTCAGCCGGCGGTGGCCGGGCGCCGCCCTGGCCGCGGGCTCCGCGCTGGAGAGCCTGGACGTCCTGGACGGCCTGGACGTCCTGGACGGGCCCGACGCCGACGGGCTGGCGGGCGGCGCGGGCGGCGGCGCGCGCTGGGTGCCGCCGCTGTGCGTGCTGGTGTACGTCTGCTCGTCCTGCGTCGGCGTGCTGTCCGTGCCCTGGATCCTCGCCGCCGAGCTGTTCCCCCAGAGGGTGCGCGGCACGGCGCAGGCCGTCATCCTCTCGCTCGCGCACTTCTTCATGTTCGCCGCGCTGCAGACGTACCGCGAGCTCAACGCCTGGCTCGGTAAGGACACACTGCGTTCGCCTCTGTGGCGCCTCCAGGGCCGACCAAGGGGTAACGAACTCAAGATTTTCATGTACACTGATTATATTTAGAGTATGATTACATGTGATTTATTTTGATTATTTTATTAGTTATCACTGATTATAGGAGGTTATTATGTTGATTATTGGGAAATATTGGGGATTATTTGAGCGCCGACCTCGGAAAGCTGTTAAAGTGTCGGAAATTCAATATTGGTGACTTTGGGCAGCCACTGCGTCAAATTTAGTTGCGGTCATAGGCCTTCCTCGACGCCTTACTATTCTGAAGACCCTACTCTTTCATGCCCCGCCTCGGGAAGGCTTTGACCGCTGATAGTTTGGGAGCAGTGGTCTCGCAAAAATGGTCAAAAAGTGAATGAATTTCAGAAAATTACCGTTTTTTCTGACTTTGAGCGGTCACTGCATCCAATTTAGTTGCGGTCAAAGGCCTCCCTCGACGCCTTACTATTTTGAAGACCCTACTCTTTCATGCCCCGCCTCGGGAAGGCTTTGACCGCTGATAGTTTGGGAGCAGTGGTCTCGCAAAAATGGTCAAAAGTGATTGAATCCCCGAAAGTATGATTGTCATTTCATTGGATGATGTTGATTATTTCACTGATTACCAACTAGACGTGCAATGATTATCTTGAGTTAGGTAGCCCTTGGGGCCGACCTTCGGGAGTTTGCCTACTGGGCTACGTTTGGCTTTTGGCCTATCTTTCAGGCGGTATGTTGGTGCCATGTGGGAGGGGCAGTAGGCCTGTCGCCCCTTCCTGTCGCCTTCACAAACGAATTCTCTTTTTCAAGTTTTGGCGCATAAGTCGTTATAAGGGCCGTTAAGGGAAAATTTAAGGGTGACTTACATTTGAAATCTTAAACTTTTAAATATAATGGACAAAAATCAATTTAAATCACTTTATTATTGCACACCCTGGCCGTAGGGGTGGGTAAACGTGTCTAGAGTACAACCCTTCATTCGTGGTGGACACCAGACCGCGGGTCCCCATCCCCGTAGCCCGTGGGCTGGGTACTGGTGGCGTCCCACGCAGCGCAGCGGGGGCGGGGCGGGGCGGGGCGGGGCGGGGCGGGGCGGGGCGGGGTGGGGCGGGGCGGGGCGGGCTCACCTTTCTCGAGAGGGCGTCTTCAGTTAGCTGCTAATTCGACGCAGGCGGAGTCAAAGGACTTTACCAGTCCGTTGGTCCCGACCGTACCGTCGAGACCCCGTCCCGTCCAGGACAAGTGACGTCATCGAGCCGCCTTCCATGCAGAGGGAAGCCCCAGCCAACAAACGGAATCCACAATGGGAGAACTGGCGAGGGAGGGGGGGGGTGCTCGATGGTTCACGTTGAGGTCCGCTACGAATTAACCCGTTTCTGGAAGATATTTTGTCGGATTTCACCGGGTTCACGCTCAAATTTATCTTTCTTGCCTCTTTTGGAGGGGGAGACTGGGGTCTGGCTAATTATTGTTGTGATCTGCTCATTCCTATTCCGACGGTTCGTGTATATCGCACGCGCGATCGTCAATTGTCGGCACAGACAGACAGGCAGACACGCACACATAAGACACACACACACACACACACACACGCACACACGCACACCACAAACGAGCCTATTCTGGTCGGTGGGGCCAATCCCGGGCGAGGCGTGACGCGCCGCTCTCTGCGGTTTCGCTGTTTGCCGCGGTTCACCCCGCGCGGTTCGCTTCGCGTCGCGTCGTTCCGCTTCGGGCCGTGTCGCCGTTTCGGGCCGCGAAATGCGAAAAGCGAAATGCACGTGATGGTCGCGCCTTCCTCGGAAGAAACAAACCGACGACGCCGTGCCGCCGCCGCACAGTGGGCCAGAAGACCGGCGCAGGCGGCCAAAGCCTAAGACGCGTTTCGAGCTCCAGAGTCGCTCGCCAGGACTCGAGACGACCGTGTGACCCCACCAATGGACTCCTCATTCGGAGAGCAATCCATTGGTGGGGTCACACGTTCGGTTCGAGTCCTGTCCAGCGACTCCGGAGCTCAAAACGCGTCCGGGATTTTCGACCGCCTCCGCCGGTCTTCTGGCCCACTGTGCGCCCCTTCTTCTTGACGGCGTTAAGTCGCTGCTTTGACGTCACCGCGACTCGCGCCGTAACTCACTTCTGCCGGTGGGGGAGGGGGGAGGGTCCAGTCAATGGGAGTGATATACGGTACGGCTTCTCGTTACCGTGCACTGCAGGCGGGCCGCGTCCGGGGCGCCGCACAGTGGGCCAGAAGCCGGTGGAGGCGGCCAAAACTCCAGACGCGTTTTGAGCTCCAGAGTAGCTAAGCAGGCCTCGAACCGAACGTGTGACCCCACCAATGGACTCCTCGTCCGAAGAGCAATCCATTGGTGGGGTCACACGTTCGGTTCGAGTCCCATTTAGCGACTCTGGAGCTCAAAACGCGTCTGGAGTTTTGGCCGCCTCCACCGGTCTTCTGGCCCACTGTGCGCCGCGGTGCGGCGGCACGCCGGCGGCGTCCGCAGGGCCGACCGGCTCGAACCGGACAGCGCTTCGTCGCTCTGTCTCTCTCGCTCCCGTCAGGGACGCCTCAAGAGTGCGAGAGAGAAGCCCTGCTCGGCGGCAGCCCTGCGGTAGGCCCAGGCCGCCCAGGCCCGCCAGCGCGGCGCTCCAGCCGCGCCTCCCGGACCAAGTCCCGGACCAAGTCCCGGACGCAGCCGCCGCTCCAGGCCATTAGCGAGCTCCTCCAGTCGGCGACAAAGACAGCGACACATCGGGAGGGGAAAGAAAGAGAAAGAGGCCGCGCTCGCGACGACAGATTTCCGAAATGGTGCGCGCCACCCGCCGCAGCGCGCCGCAGCCTGTCGCATGGGTTGCCTAGGCGCCTCTCCACGGAGCACAGTGGGCCAGAAGACCAGTGGAGGCGGCCAAAATTCCAGACGCGTGTCGAGCTCCAGAGTCGCTAAACAGGACTCGAACCGAACGTGTGACCCCGCCAATGAATTTCCGGTTCGAGCAATCCATTGGTGGGATCACACGTTCGGTTCGAGTCCTGTTTAGCGACTCCGGAGCTCAAAACGCGTTGAGAATTTTGCCCGCCTCCACCGGTCTTCTGGCCCACTGTGCGTCGTACACCCGGTTTAGTTGTCTCGCCTTTGCCGCCCGGATAACCAGACTAATGCGTGCTCCTCCCTTGCAGGCTCGGACGGCGTGCAGTGGCTGTACGCGTCCGTGTGCGCCGCCACGGTGCTCTTCGTGTGGCTGGTGGTGCCCGAGACGCAGGGCCGCACCGAGGAGCAGATCGAGGGCTTCTTCCTGAACCACGTCCTCTACCTGGGCCGGGCGCGCTGCCCCGACAAGGCCGAGACGGCGGCCGAGGCCGGCGCGCCCAGGCCGGACGTCGGCGCCGCCGCCACCAAGACCGTGGCCGAGGCCGGCGGCGACGCCAAGGACGACGGCGCAGACAAGCAGGGCGACGTGTTCGTCCTCCAGTGCCGCGAGGAGCCCGAGGGGGCCGTCGGCGACGACAGCTGCGTCACGCATCTCTGAATGGCTGATGTGTATGAACGAACTAATGAATGAATTGACACATGGAGTGAACGAATGAATGAAGTAATGAATGAATTGCCACATTGAATGAATGAATGAATGAATGAATGAATGAATGAATGAATGAATGAATGAATGAATGAATGAATGAATGAATGAATGAATGAATGAATGAATGAATGAATGAATCTCATTTTCAACACGTTTCGCCTCTCTGTTAGGAAAAAGAAAGAAGCATCTGTGATTTGTTTGGTGAAGAATCAACGTCGTGTACAACTCTGTGTCATTGTGCATTAAGACATTTATCTTTTTGTAATAAATTACTTATATATTCTTTTCGATACAAGTAAATTTCTCTTAAGTTCTGGCAATCCTAATGTCTGGCCGTCATTAAGTCATAGCTGGTTTTAAGACACCAACTGCTGAATGATTTTGAGAGTCGTTTTCGTCTTTCTGTCGCTCATGGAGCGTCCCCTGTGAGAGCGAGAGAATCAAAGCGACAAAAACGTCTCTCGGAATCAGTCTGCCGGCACCCCGGCGAAAGGCAGAGGGCAGCTCGACTCCAGGGCTTGCCGATACTCCGAGCGTGTGGAGCTACCCCGCGCCACCGAATCCTGTCGTAGCTCGGGCCGACGTTACCCCGTGTCCGCGCCGACACACTGTTGGGCACTGTTGCTTCTAGCACCTACACACGGTAGACGAAAATGCCTCGCGTCGCTCGGGCGGGACGATATTTTGGTCAGAGCCGCTAAACCGTTGAAATTAGACGGGTAAAGTTAGCGATTCGACTTACATCTCGGTTCAAACTACAATCGGCTCACTTACTACACCCCTCTAACTATCACGGCTTACAAGTTTGAATCAATAGAGTGCCCCTAGCGGTGCTGGCGTGTTGGATTAGAGGTTATCTTTCGGTCGACGGCCGAATTTCACTCACCTACTGGACTGGATACGAAGTAGACTTGACATGCAGCTCAAGGAACGCCCAGACATATGCTTCAGAGCACTGCGAAGCTACGTATTTTGTCACGTTAGACCCGCGAGCCACTGCCGAAACAGTTTTCGAAACATAACACACGCGTCTCGGCGTCACCTCTGCGCACTGAGCCACCAAGTTACATACGTGCCTTTCCCTTTGTTGCTTATCATAGTTAAAGTACTTTCATTTTTCTCAAATTTACGAGAATCTTGAGGGGAGAGCAGCAGTGTAAGGGCACGCCACAATTATGGGTAAAAAAAAATTGACATGGTTTATTTAGAAAAAAACAATTGCTTACAAAAATTAAACCTATCTTTAAAGCGAATTGTCTGTGAATGTTACGACTGGGGCAGACTGGTGGCCTCGGGTCCGGTTCGTGTTGATTTTCCTGGCTGTGGAGCTGCAGACGTCCGCCCCCGCGTACCGAAGCCAATCCTGGAGACAAGTAGAAAAATGGGGGAAAATATTGAATTTAAAATCATTGGCAGTTTCCGGAGGGTCATGACCCAAAGAACACGAAACACTCACGAAGCAGTCAAAGGACGTCAAACTGACGTCAAAATAATGCTTTTTTTGTCGAAATTTTGACTAAAATTTGTCATATTGACATCAAAATGACGTCACTGTGAGCGTTTCGTGTTCTTGGGGGACCTCTCCCTTTTTATTCCTTCGACCAAGTATAGTCGACCCAGCCAAAGGTCTCGCTTCTTGCGGGCGACCGTTAAAACTGCCCCCTCCACCGCGAAAGTCCTCCCGCACCAGCCCCCGCGCTCCCCCCGACGGTCGCAAGAAGCGAGACCTTTGGCTGGGTCGACTATAGGAGCTTTTGAATCCAGGACGCAGCTTTTGAGACCAGATGACCAGTCCCTGGGGAGGAATAATAGACACCTCTAGCGAGGCCTGAAGTGAAGAACAAGAAGAAGAACATAAGCCGGAAACAGTTGCCAAATTACGCTCATTTCTTGATGACGAATGTTTATTCTCAATCCAAAAATTCAAGGAAGCTTAATGTTGTAAAATAATTTGATTTAAACCTGCCAAAACCCCCGAAACAAGCCGATTTCTTGATCTGTTTCCGGTCTATGTTCTTCTTCTTGTTCTTCACTTCAGGCCTCGCTAGAGGTGTCTACTTGACAAGACCCCTTTGACGATACCTGCAGGGCCCTGCGGTGCAGGTCGCTGGCGTTGCTAGCGTTGCTGGCGTGGGTCGGGGACGTCTCTCCCGCCTGCCGCGGCCGTCGGAGGAGGTCGGGTGTCTCGCTCAGGCCTTCTGTTGAAAGACCCGTGTGAAAAAATTTCATGAAACCTGTCGGAATTGGGCCTGAATGAGGTCTGAACGGTAAGACAGCGACAAGACCGTTTCCACACGGGATTCCGATGGGATTCAGATAGGATTCAGACTGCGGTCAGATGGATAAGGCACGCCAGAGGCAGCCTGAAAAGGCCCTGAAGAGTGTCTGACTTCCGTCTGAAAACGGCCGTGCAGGCGTCTGAAAAGTGGTCACTTTCCAGGTGCCATTCCGACGGGATTCAGACCGGATTCAGACCGATTCATGAGGGTGCATGAAAATAAGGTAAACAGAGAGGGTCCGCTCGGACCGGAGTCGAACCCCACGCACAGAGCGTAGATGTCCGACACTCTCACCGCTGGGCCAGAGCGACGAGATATGGAACGGTCGGGCACGCGCAGCTCATAGCGCGCAGCCGGACAGCGCCAGATGCAGCACTGTTGTCTTCAGGTAAGTCGCACATGCGACACTTGCCCCTTTATTTTCCGACTCGTTGACACCGTCATATTTGACGCGGCGTGCTTTAATGCGCTTGTTTATACATGTCGATGAATTCCAGACTGCATGCATACGACTACCTCTCTAAGGCGTCAGACAACAGTGCTGCATCTGGCGCTGTCCGGCTGCGCGCTATGAGCTGCGCGTGCCCGACCGTTCCATATCTCGTCGCTCTGGCCCAGCGGTGAGAGTGTCGGACTTCTACGCTCTGTGCGTGGGGTTCGACTCCGGTCCGAGCGGACCCTCTCTGTTTACCTTATTTTCATGCACCCTCATGAATCGGTCTGAATCCGGTCTGAATCCCGTCGGAATGGCACCTGGAAAGTGACCACTTTTCAGACGCCTGCACGGCCGTTTTCAGACGGAAGTCAGACACTCTTCAGGGCCTTTTCAGGCTGCCTCTGGCGTGCCTTATCCATCTGACCGCAGTCTGAATCCTATCTGAATCCCATCGGAATCTCGTGTGGAAACGGTCTTGTCGCTGTCTTACCGTTCAGACCTCATTCAGGCCCAATTCCGACAGGTTTCATGAAATTTTTTCACACGGGGAGGGACACACAGGGGGTGCGGTCAGGCAAAGTGCGTGACGTCAACCGGTGTTGGGTGTTCACAGAAGCGAACACTTCTGAGAGCGAACTGCGAACACGTGTACTATCGTGTGCAAAAGAAACCGACCGTCACTACTCCACGCGTCAGAGATTTACAACGCTAGCCTTATGGATGGTCTCTTGCGCTCGGGGTAGCGACGGTCGGATTCTTTTGCACACGGTAGTACTATCGTGTGCAAAACAATCCGACCGTCGCTACCCCGCGCGCAAGAGACCATCCACAAGGCTAGCGTTGTAAATCTCTGACGCGTGGAGTACTGACGGTCGGATTCTTTTGCACACGGTAGTACGTGTACTACAGGGACCAAATTTTAAAAATATTTCAACTGACGCTCGGTCGGCGCGAGCTCCGCCTGGACGGCCTGGACGGCGGCCTGCTCGGCGAGGTGGGCGATGCGGGCGATGCGGCGCGCGGGGTCCTCGCTCAGCAGCCAGAAGGTGCGCATGGCGCCCTTGCCCTTGATGGGGATCACGCCGCGCTCCTCGCAGTGGTAGCCGCCCAGGCGCTGCAGCAGCGCGTGCGTCGCCTCCGAGATGTGGATGCGGTGCGGCAGCCCCGACGACTCCATGCGCGACGCCGTGTTGACCGTGTCCCCGAACAGGCAGTAGCGCGGCATGGCCAGGCCCACCACGCCCGCCACGCAGTGGCCTGCAGACAGCACCACTCTCACCACTCTCGTCCTTCAATCGACATTTCATCAATATCTCGTGCAATGGGGCTGGAACCGAACGTGTGACCCCACCAATGGCTTGCTCTCCAAACGAGCAATCCATTGGTGGGGTGACACGTTCGGCGCGAGTCCCATTTAGCGACTCTGGAGCTGAAAACGCGCCTAGAGTTTGGGCCGCCTCCTCCATCGGTCTTCTGGCCCACTGTGCGGTGTGCTCACCGGAGTGGATGCCGATGCGCAACTGCACGGCCTCGCCCTTGCGGTGCCGCACCTCGAAGCGGCGGATGCGCGACAGGATGCGCAGCGCCATGGAGGCGATCTCGCCGGCGTGGCGGCCCGCGTTGCGCACCGGCAGCCCGCTGGCCACCATGTAGGCGTCGCCGATGGTCTCCACCTTGTACACGTCGTAGTGCGAGATGATGGAGTCGCAGCACGTGTACAGGTCGTTGAGCAGGTCCACCACCTGCAGCGGCGTGCTCTCGGCGGACAGCTCCGTGAAGCCCACGATGTCGCTGAAGTAGATGGTGACGCAGTCGAAGCTCTCCGCCTCCACGGGGTCGCCGCGCTTCAGGGCCTCGGCCACCGTCCTGCGCACGGCGTGGCGGTCGCGTTGGAGAAAGCAGTTTCAACTCGAGTCGTTTTACCCCCCACCAGATTGGTCTAGGAAGAAAGCCTACTTCGGCAGCATGCGGTGCAGCAGCGCCTCCGTCTTCTTCTTCTCCTCGGTGAGCTGGTTGGTGCGCTCCTGCACCAGGCCCTCCAGGTTGTACGCGTACTTCTCCATGATGGACAGCATGTTGTCAAAAATGTTCGGCTTTCTGGAGGCAGAGGAGAAGGGTCACACGTTTAGCGGCTCTGGAGCAGAAAACGCGTCTAGAGTTTCGACCGCACAGTGGGCCAGCCAGAAGACCGGTGGTGGCGGCCAAAACTCTAGACGCGTTTTGAGCTTAAGCGTCGCTGAATGGGACTCGAACTGAACGTGTGACCCCACCAATGGATTCCTCGTTCGGAAAGCAATCCATTGATGGGGTCACACGTTTGATTCGAGTCCCATTTGGCGACTCTGGAGCTCAAAACTCGTCCAGAGCTTTGGCCGCCTCCACCGGCCTTCTGGCCCACTGTGGACCGGCTCCACCGCTGCGCCTTCGTGACACTCACAGTCCGGCCTGCATCTCCTTGAGCTTGACGCGCACCAGGCGGATGTCGGGCCGCTGCTCGGGGTCCTCGCTCCAGCACGCCTCCACGCAGCGCACCACGTAGTCGGCCGTGCCCTGCTGTGCCTGCTCCGCCTCCAGCGCGGCCAGGGTGCGCACGTCGGGCCGGAAGGGCGGCTGGCCCGGCGGCGGCGGCGCCGCCACCCGCTCCACGATCTCTGTAGGCACGCCGCCGAGGGGCAGGGCACCGTGTTTCAGCTGGTTTACGACCGGTCATCGCACAGTGGGCCAGAAGACCAGTGGAGGCGGCCCACCGGTGGGCGGTCTTCAGGCCCTCTAGTGTGTCGCCACGGAGTCATTTCTTTCGCAGTGCGTAGTGCACGAGGACGGTCCAGTGAGTCAATACCCCACGCTCGTCCCTCCGGGCCTCTGGCGCCGAGAGTCTCACGCGCGCGGAGTCACGACAGACCAGTCCTTTTCTCCCGCCGCTCGGACACGAAGACACGTGCGCGGGGTAGTGACGGCCTGGCGGCGAGCCTGACGGCCTACCTTGGTCGGAGAGCGTTGTGCTGCCCCACGGTCCGGCCCGGCCGATGATCTCGTACAGCAAGATGGCGAACGAGTAGACGTCGCCTTTCTGGGTGCCCCTGCCCGGACTGGGCACGCCGTGGTGGCCGTGGTGGCCGTGGTGGCCGTGGTGGCCGTGCTGGCCGTGCTGGTGGTGGCCGATGCAGGCCGCCCCGGAGGCGCGCAGCAGCTCCGGAGCGCGCCACAGACACCTCCGCAGCTCCCGGCGCACGGCGTCCGGTTCCATCTGCCCGGCTGCAAAACCGCCGAGAGAAGAAGAAAAGAAATGTGTATCTGCAGACTGGTTCCGAGAGTCGTTGCCGTCGCTCTGTCTCTCTCGCACTCGTGGGGTGTCCCGTATGGGTGCGAGAGAGACAGAGCGACGAAACCGACCCTCTGAATCAGTCTAGTACTAGCGCAAGAAAAAGAAGGAACACGCTACACGCGGAATCCTTTCACGCCTTCACGACGAAACAGGTCAGTCCCGTGATTTCGCGCAAGATTAAAAACTCGGGACCTAAAATGGTCCCAATCCAAACCCCCTCCTCCTTCCCCCGGTTGTGTAGTCACCTTTGAACTCGTGCAGGCCGAAGTCGGAGATCTGCAGGACCCACCGCGAGTCCACGAGGCAGTTGGAGGAGCGCAGGTTGCCGTGGGAGACGATGTCGCTGTCGTGGAGGTAGATCATGCCCTGCGGGAAGGGAAGTCGGCCTTCAGGGCGCTTGTTTCAAAATTGGCGGGCGCACAAGGGCGCGGTGATTGTGGCGGCGGGACGGCCTCTCAAGGTCACCGAAGTCCGGCTGGCTATGTCTGGCCGGGGCGGCCGGCCGGCGCGGCCGTGTACTCCGCCGGGGATACACACCCGCCCCCACTTGGGACGCGCAGTGGGCCAGAAGACCGGTGGGGGCGGCCAAAACTCTCGACGCGTTTTGAGCTCCAGAATCGCTAAATGGGACTCCAATCAAACGTCTGACCCCACCAATGGATTGCTCTCCGAACGAGGAATCCATTGGTGGGTTCACACGTTCGGTTCGAGTCCCATTTAGCGACTCTGGAGCTCAAAACGCGTACAGAGTTTTGGCCGCCTCCACCGGTCTTCTGGCCCACAGTGCGGTGCAACGGTCTGTACCTTGAGGATGTCGGCGACGAGCGAGGACACGAACATGTTGTCCAGGTGCAGGTCCTTGTTGGCCAGCACGTCCTCCAGGGAGCCGCGCGCGCAGTACGCCGTGAGGATGCACAGCGCGCCCTGGTCCACGCACGCGCCCATGAACGGGATCAGGTTCTCGTGCCGCACCTCGCGGATCTGCGACACGGCAGGTCGCGGGTTCAAACGCCGGCTCGTTTGACTTTCACATTAGCGAGACTGGCAGCTTACCTGCTTGAGCTCCTTGCGGATGCTGCGGGTGAGGTCCAGCGAGCGCTTGTGCACGTACTTGACGGCCACGATGTTGCCCTTGTACAGGCCGACGTGGGTGTGCGCCAGGACGCGCGGGTCGCCGCCGTCGGCGTCCAAGGCCCCCGCGGTGGCCTCGGCCACGCTGCCGGGCGCGCTGGGCCGCAGCACGCTGCGTCGGCACACCTGCGAGGACAAGCTCGTCTTCGTCCAGCCCACTGTCGTCGCGCTGTCTCTCTCGTACTCCCGTAACCCCTAACCCCGGGAAAGAGCGAGAGGGACATTGCGGCGAAACGCCGCGTGAGGGCAGCGAGATGCACAGTGAGCCGGAAGACCGGCGGAGGCGGCCAAAATTCTAGACGCGTTTTGAGCTCGGTTCGAGTCCCATTTAGCGACTCTGGAGCTCAAAACGCATCTAGAATTTTGGCCGCCTCCATTGGTCTTCTGGCCCACTGTGAGGGCGTAAGAGAGAAAGTCGCCACCATGCTCTTGTTGGCCGTGTCGCTGCCCGACGGGATGAGGGTGATGTCCCGGCTGTCCACCTTCCAGAGGAGGCACGCCAGCTTCTGCTCGTAGCGGTAGTGCCTGGACAAAGACGCAGCCACGCCGTGAGACGATCAATCGACTTAACATACGTAAGCTCGCAACGTAACAAGTTCTCTCCATTCAATGCAGAGTGGCCGGAGCAGCCAACGTTCGGCGTCTGTTCAGGTCGAAAGAGAGGCAACTTCCGCGCCAGCAGGCCCATTCCGAGCGGGAGCTCTCTCGCTGTCTCTCTCGCACTCGTGGGGCGTGCCGTGCGGGTGCGAGAGAGACAGGCCGACGCCGACGTCCTTCTCGGGGCCGAGGCGCCCGGCAGGCAGGCAGCCAGCGCGCGTGCCAGTGTGGCGGTACAGCCTACCCTCGGATCCGCAGGCTGAAGGCGCCGCGGAGTCGGCCTGCGGCGGTTCGTCGCTCTGTCTCTCTCGCGCCCATCCGGAGTGCCCCATGAGTGCGAGAGAGACCGAGACCTGGGTATAGTGGGCCAGAAGACCGGCTCCGGTGGCCAAAACTCAAGACGCGTTTTGAGCTTCTGAGTCGCTAAACAGGACACGAACCGACCGTGTGACCCCACCAATGGATTCTTCGTGTGGAGAGCAATCCATTGGTGGGGTCACACGTTCGGTTCGAGTCTCATTTAGCGACTCTGGAGCTCAAAACGCGTCCGGGACGTTTGGACGAGGCACTGACTTGAGGGCGAAGGCGGCGGCCACGGCCAGCAGCACGGCGACGGCGGCCACGGGCAGGCTGAGCCGCCAGTCGGCCCGGGACGTGCAGCGCTCGCCGTGGAAGCCGCACTGGGGCTGGCCGCGCGGCGCCGACCCGGACACCCACTGGATCTTGCGGGAGTCGTCGAAGTAGCGGAACTCCTGCGAAGCACGGCGAGGCCCTCCACGTCAACCAACAGGAAAGCCAGCCCCGACATACACTGGACCAAAGGACCTGCGCAAGCGGCCAAAATTCTAAACGCGTTTTGAGCTCCAGAGTCGCTAAGTGGGACTCGAATCGAACGTGTGACCCCACGAATGGATTCCTCGCGCGGAGGGCAATCCATTGGTGGGGTCACACGTTCTGTTTGAGTCCTGTTTAGCGACTCTCGAGCTCAAAACGCGCCTAGAGTTTTGGCCACCTCCACCGGTCTTCTGGCCCACTGTGCGACACTCAACACCGTCAAAGGACTAAAACCATTAATTTAAAAAAATTCTCGTGAGCTTTTCTTTGTACCGGGAGCGCCGTCTGCATGGCCTCCGTGTCGTTGGTGTGGCTGTACACGAAGTAGCCCACGGGCTGCATGCTGATGCCCGTCTTGGCGTCCGGCAGCGCCGCCACCACGCTGAAGTTGCCCTCCGCGTCGCCGTTGTCGTCGATCAGCACCTAAAAACAAAAACAAGCTCAACGACGACAGCAGGGAACAACAACAACTCAAAGTGAAATCCCGAACGACGGCTCCGAAAATAATACGCGCAACTCAGGCCGCCGCTTACAACTAGAGTAACTGGGGGCCGCGCTGAGAACCCGCGCATCGCTTCCCGGCGGCGTCCGCGCTAGGTTATGTTTGTCACAATATATCTCCTAAACCGTTAGAGTTAGATGGGTAGTGTAAGCGAGCCGATTTTAGTTCTGACTTAGATCTACAATCGGCTCGCTTACACTACCCATCTAACTCTAACGGTTTAGGAGATATAACGTGACAAACATAACCTAGCGCGGACGCCGCCGGGAAGCGATACGCGGGTTCTCAGCGCGGCCCCCAGTTACTCTAGTTGTAAGCGGCGGCCTGAGTTGCGCGTATTATTTTCGGAGCCGTCGCGAAGCGAAGTCGATGGGGTGGAACGCCACGGCGGCGGCTGGCGTACGTCGAAGCCCTGCACGGACTGGTAGGCGCGGCCCCGGATGTGCTGCAGCACGGCCGTGCCGTTGCGCGGGTCCACGCCGTCCTCCAGGATCTCGGTGAGGGCGCGCGCGTAGATCATGACGGCGTCGTAGAGGTGCGCCGCGTGGATCGGCACCTGCAGGCACGAGTCGGCTTTACAGTGGAGGCAACGCGAGCAGGGCGTCCCACAGTGGGTTTGCCAGAGGACCGGGTGGGGGCGGCCAAAAGTCTAAACGCGTTTTGAGCTCCAGAGTCGCTAAACAGGATTAGAACCGAACGTGTGACCCCACCGATGGATTCCTCGTTCGGAGAGCAGTCCATTGGTGGGGTCACACGTTCGGTTCGAGTCCCACTTAGTGACTCTGGAGCTCAAAACGCGTGTGGAGTTCTTGCTGCCTCCACCGATCCTGCGGCACACTGCGGGTCCCTCGGCCGGGCACGACGCACCGAGATGCTGCCGAAGATGCTGGGGTGGTAGGGCACGCAGAACGGCGGCCCCGTCGACAGCTTCTTGATCTCGGCGGAGATGTTCCTGGAAGTCAATTCATTGTTAAAAAAGGTTGTGGTCAGACATGCGAGTGAGTAAAAACGGGGCTGTTCATTAGACCTACCTCACAGTTGACATACCAATATATTTAGTAATAAAAATATAAATACAAATATTTGAATAAAAATATGGGACTATAAATAATAGTGTTATAAATATTAACAAAAAAGGTTGACCTACCCCACAGTTGACCTACCCTAAATTTTTATTATAAATTTTTTTTGAAGTATCGTCTACTGTCACTGGGACACTGTCACGCTTCACCTGCCGCGACGTCATCGCGCTTCCCCTGCCGCGACACTGTCGCTCTTCCCCTGCCGCGACACTGTCGCGCTTCCCCTGCTGCGAGGCCGTCGCGCTTCCCCTGCCGCGACACTGTCGCGCTTCCCCTGCCGCGACACTGTCGCGCTTCCTTAGCCGCGACACTGTCGCGCTTCCCCTGCCGCGACACTGTCGCGCTTCCCCTGCCGCGACACTGTCGCGCTTCCCTGCCGCGACACTGTCGCGCTTCCCCTGCCGCGACACTGTCGCGCTTCCCCTGCCGCGACACTGTCGCGCTTCCCCTGCCGCGAAACCGTCGCGCTTCCCCTGCCGCGACACCGTCGCGCTTCCCCTGCCGCGACACTGTCGCGCTTCCTTTGCCGCGACACTGTCGCGCTTCCCCTGCCGCGACACTGTCGCCCTCCCCATGCCGCGACACTGTTGCGATTCCCCTGCCGCGAGGCCGTCGCGCTTCCTCTGCCGCGACACTGTCGCGCTTCCCCTGCCGCGACACTGTCGCGCTTCCCCTAACGCGACACTGTCGCGCTTCCTTTGCCGCGACACTGTCGAGCTTCCCCTGCCGCGACACTGTCGCGCTT
Source organism: Thrips palmi (assembly GCF_012932325.1). Lineage (NCBI taxonomy): Eukaryota > Metazoa > Arthropoda > Insecta > Thysanoptera > Thripidae > Thrips > Thrips palmi. The sequence goes on from NW_023144628.1 coordinate 9,634,860, forward strand.
CCCCTGCCGCGAGGCCGTCGCGCTTCCCCTGCCGCGAGGCCGGGGAGCAAGGGCGCCGGAAGTGAGGTGGGGGGGGGGGCAATCGCCCCCCCCCCACTTTCAGACACTAAAGTGCCATTTTGAGCTCGAAATAGAGAGAAAAATAAAGCAAAGTTGCAAATTCTTTGATTTTTGGCTTCTTGCTCGCTTCGCTCGCAGGTTTTCTTAATTTTCCTCCATTATTTTGCCGTTTGGCTCGCTTCGCCCACCAATAAAGCGTGTGATTAAGCTCCAAAAATGGCAAAAGTTGTGTTAAAGTCTAGAATTGTGTGAATTTTCGCTTTAAGCTCGCTTCGCTCGCTGGATTTGGAACACTATTAGAGAAGTCTAAACCGTATTGGGTGTTGCCCCTTAACGGTGGGCAACCCAAAAATTTTTTCATAAAAATTTCCCCCCCCCCCCCCCACCAACAGTACTTTCGGCGGCACTGGACGCTGGCACAGCCTCGCTGTTTGACGCTGGCACAGCCTCGCTGTTTGACGCTTGCCAAGGGGTTACCCACTCAAATTTTTAGCGTACACAGGATTCGTGATTACCAAAATTACCTTGATTACCAGGATTACTAAGTTACCGCGATTACCGGGTTCCTAAGATTACTATATCACCAAAAGTTACCACGATTACCAAGCGTTTCCATGATTACCTAATGATTACCATGATGCTCAGCGATAACAATGTCTTTCATCCTTTGGGAAAAACCGTGTTCTCACTGTCACGTGAATGGCTCGTCTCCGGAAACAGAGCTACTGCGAAGTTTATTTTACCGCCATTCCACCCCTGACTTCTAAAGAGACTAAGTTAAAACAAGTTCCATTTTTTTAAATAATAAAATATAGTGGAGAGGCAACTTCTTTGAGAGTCCTCTTAAGTAGTATCTTTGTCAGCAATCTTTTTTTGGATGGGAAAATAATAGTCAATTTAGTTCAAAAAAAATTTAAAATGGGGCACGAGGACGCCATACCAGACACGCCTTCGGGTGGCTTCGGGTAACTTCGGGTGCCCGGGGAAGCACCCCCCCAGCAGGGGCTATGTCGGCCTCCCTCCCACACTGGTCCCTTTGGGGGCCAAATTTGGGTGGCCTACCTTCCCATTGCCATTACTTTTAAAGGGGCTAATAGACCCACATGATCGTATGCCATTTGGGGCCCCGACACTGCCCCCCTGCACTGCGGGCGTTAGACTCCCGCTCACACATTGCGATTCCCAAGATTACCACACGATTACTACAAGATTTCACACGATTTCTACGATTACTAAAAATTTCCACGTTACCAAGATTACCCAGATTACCACGATTACCCATGTACACAGGGTTACCTCAGTGGGGAACCCCTTGCGCTGCACAGCCTCGCTTTGGGCTGGCACAGCCTCGCTGTTTGACGCTGGCACAGCCTCGCTGTTTGACGCTGGCACAGCCTCGCTGTTTGACGCTGGCACAGCCTCGCTGTTGAGGCTGGCACAGCCTCGCTGTTTGAGCTGGCACAGCCTCGCTGTTTGACGCTGGACAGCCTCGCTGTTGAGGCTGGCACAGCCTCGCTGTTTGACGCTGGCACAGCCTCGCGTTTGACGCTGGCACAGCCTCGCTGTTTGAGCTGGCACAGCCTCGCTGTGTGAGGCTGGCACAGCCTCGCTGTTTGAGCTGGCACAGCCTCGCTGTTTGACGCTGGCACAGCCTCGCGTTGAGGTGGCACAGCCCGCTGTTTGAGGCTGGCACAGCCTCGCTGTTTGACGCTGGCACAGCCTCGCTGTTTGAGCTGGCACAGCCTCGCTGTTTGAGCTGGCACAGCCTCGCTGTTTAGCTGGCACAGCCTCGCTGTTTGAGCGGGCCAGCCTCGCTGTTTGACGCTGGCACAGCCCTCCCCCTGTGTGAGGTGGCACACCTCGCTGTTTGAGCTGGCACAGTCGTTTTTGGAGGCTGGCCCCTCGGTTTGACGCTGGCACAGCCTCGCTGTTTGAGCTGGCACAGCCTCGCTGTTTGGGGGACGCTGGGGCCCACAGCCTCGCTGTTTGACGCTGGCACAGCCTCGCTGTGTGAGGCTGGCACGCCTCGCTTTTTGACGCTGGCAC